>NC_057810.1:494986534-494997579 GCF_018294505.1 Triticum aestivum
TTTCTATTTAATTCAAATTCATTCAGAAATTTGACCAAACTTTGACCAGTCATAACTTCTAAACCACAAGTCCAAATGAATTGATTCTTTTTGCATTGTCTTTGTTACGGAATGCTCTAGCAGCACACCAAAAGGTGGATTTTTCCTTACTGTCTAGAATTTCTGGTGATTTTCAGAATGTGTTTTGACATTTATCTTTGTGGTTTTAAAATATTTTCAGAAGGAGGATCTTGCCTTGAAGCTAACCAGGAGGAGTGTGACCCTCCTCTGCACTAAGGCAAGCCACGACCTCATTTGGATGGTGTTATTTCAATATCTATGATTTTCTACTTGAATATGAGTCTTTAATTGCATTTAAAATTTGCTAAATTAATATGGTTAATTGCTAGTTGTTTTATGATGCTTGATATGCTTGTTTTAGCTTCCGATTGAGTGCATAGAATTGTTTGGCTAAGTAGAGTAAGATTTTGTTATGGAAAGTTATGGTAGCTATTTTTGCTAGTAATAGTTTTCAACTAAATGGTGAACTAATAAAAATGTTGCTTGTAGATAAAAATTACTTATAACCAGAGAAGTTTCTGATCTTAGTAGTGCAACATAGTTATATTGCTTGTTTTGATCCATGCTTAAGAGTTGCTTGCTCTGTCTGACGAGTAGTTGCATGATTCCCGGTATGATGCCATGTTAGTAATAAAAAGTTTTTTTGGAAGTTAATACTTGATTAAGTTCAACCTGAATATGATGTTGATCACACCATGGTGCCACTGAATCGGGTTTATAATTCAGTGCGACCACATTTACCTAATGGGAAGGTCTTGATTCGGTCCTTTGTCGTGGCTCCCACCGATGCCTCCCGTGAGGGAAGGTTATGGGCGTGCATACCCTGGCCTGGTAGGCAGACATAACCTTGTGTGCTCGTTTTGTTTTGATGGTACCTTGTCCCCGTTTGGGTCCGTTTTGCCACGACGGTGGCCGTTGGTGCCTTTTGTAGACATGGGGCCACCCAAGACCTAGCCCTAAGAGGGAGATGGTCGTAGTGGCCGGGAGAGGGCATGGCAAAGGGAGAGTTTCATCGGAGTACTTTGGTCCACACAAATGGGAGTACGACGCCAGGTATTCCGTAGTGTGGGTAAAGTGCGCTACCTCTGCAGAGTGTGTTTAATGTATCGATAGCCGCGCCCTCGGTTATGGGCAAGACTCGGGAGTAAGTCACACCATGGATCAACTTTTATAATAAATCTCCCAAACTAGTAATTGTTGTAATGCATGGTTTTGTGGTGAACCTTGAACACTCGAGGTGTTCATGAGTGATTGGTTTCAGGTGTGACCCCGGTGTGGTCACCGTTTGGTTACGAGGTAACCCTCTGGTAAGCGAGTCTGTGTGACTCGGTGCACTGTTTAGTTGCCTTGCATAGCTTTGCATTTGTAGTAATTTCTTGCATTAATTTAACTTGATTAATTATAATGATATTGTCTGTCATCGAGCTTATGTTTGTTGTGAGCTTGCAAGTACATTCAATGTGCTGACCTGGCGTGTCATGCCAGCTTTCAGGCAAGTTGATTCGCATCGGAGCGCATCTCATTTCTAGGTCGTGTCCACGTTGGTGTCCCTGTGCCATGGAGTTCCGCTACATCGTTCTTTCGCTGCCGCATAGTTTCGTGTGATCGAGGCCCCTGCCATGTTCATTAAATAATGTACCTACTGTCCAGCAGCACCGTGTGTGCCGCTTGGCCTCGAATCTCGATGTAATATCAGACCTTTGTACCATGCTAGTATCAATAAAGCGGTTATTTCTATACCATGTTGTTGTGTATTGCCAGAAGACTCGATCTCTGGGCTAGCAATGCACGGTAAACCGGTTGCTCTGAGCCGGGGTGCCACAAAGAGCCTCTCCCACAAGTTTGGGGGAGGCTTCTCCAATTGCTTAATGCTTTGCATGATCATACTCTTAAGAAACATGAAATACTTGATATCTTCTATAATGGACTAACCGATGCTTCTAGGGACTTCCTAGATATTTGTGCTGGTTGTGTTTTCAAGGAACAAACTATTGGACAAGATGAGGAATTATTGTATAATACCTTGAAAAATTATGATGATTGGACTCTTCCTGAACCACCACACAAACCCACTCCGAAGAAAAGGGGTATCTTATATCTCAGTCCTGAAGATATGAAAGAGGCAAATAAATCTATGAAGGAAAAAGGTATTAAAGCAAAGGATGTCAAAGATTTACCTCCTATTGAAGAAATACATGGGCTTGAAACACCACCACCACCTAAGGTGGTAGAGGTAAATTCTTTATTGAAGTTTGATGAAGGTGATATCCCTTATAATAAGCATCCTAGTCAATGCCTTTATGAGTTTGATAACTATATTAGAAAACAAGACCACTTCAATGCAAATGTTATGAAACAATTGGAATAAAACTCTGATATGATTGCTCGCTTAAGTGACTTGCTATTTAGAATCTCAAATGATGTTAGAGGTGTAGGAAAACATGCCTCTATGGTTCAAACTCAACTAGAACAAGTTGCTAAATCTGAAAGAGAATTGCTTGATGAAATGAATAATAATATGAATGATCATGCAGTTAGAGTAATGACTATAGGAGGTAGAATGACCCAGGAACTACTTTATCCTGAGGGACATCATAAAAGAATTGAACAAGACTCTCAAAGAATTAACACTGATGCACCTAGTCCATCTAAAAAGAAGAAGAAAAAGAAAAATGATAGGACTTTGCATGCCTCTAGTGAACCTGAAATAGAAAAACCTCCTGATAATGATAATGATGTTTCTATTTCTAATGCTGAAACTCAATCTGGTAACGAACACTCATCCACTGACGATGAAAAAGATAATGGGGAGGTTCATGAAGACACCCAACAAGACAATGAAAAAAAACCAAACAATGATGTTGAAATAGAACCAGTTGTTGATCTTGATAATCCACAATCTAAAAAGAAAAGATATGATAAAAGAGACTTTGTTGCTAGGAAACATGGTAAGGAAAGAGAACCATGGGTTCAAAAACCTATGCCCTTTCCATCTAAATCCACTAAGAAAAAGGATGATGAAGAATTTGAATTATTTGCTAAAATGCCTAGGCCAGTCTTTTTGCGTATTCGTTTGAGTGTTTTACTAAAGATGGCCCCTTATGCAAAGTATATGAAAGACATCATCACAAATAAAAGGACAATACCTGAAGCTGAAATCTCCAATATGCTTGCTAATTATTATTTTAAGGGTGGAGTACCTAAAAAACATGGAGATTCGGGAATACCAACTATACCATGCTCCATCAAAAGAAAGTATGTTAAAACTGCTTTGTGTGATTTATGAGCTGGTGTTAGTGTTATGCCTTTCTCCTTATATAAAAGACTTGATTTGAATAAACTCACACCTACTGAATTATCTTTGCAAATGGCTGATAAATCAACTGCCATACCTATCGGTATTTATGAGGATGTGCCTATTGTTATTGCTAATGTTACTATCTTGATTGACTTTGTTATACTTGAGATGCCCGAGGATGACAACATGTCGATTATCCTTGGTAGACCCTTCTTGAATATTGTAGGGGCTGTTATTGATTGCAATAAAAGCAAGGTCGCTTATAATATCAATGGTAATGAGCATACGGTGCATTTTTCGAAGAAACAATTCCAAGTGAATTGTATTAACACTATTGTAGGATGCTGCTAACGCGACACTATGATCAGAGACCCTTCGACGAAACTGTGTGCGATGTAATAATCGCAAATGGTGGTGTAAAAAAGTCAAAAAAGGTGGGAAACGTTTGCAATGACGGATGCATCAAACATGGTTCATATTTTAGTTGCGAGTGCGATGCATGGCATACGGTTCAGTTCAATTAACTGTTTGTGATGAGGAGGAACAAAATAAATGGGCAGCCAGATAAATGTGTGTGCGATATACAACATATGGTTCACTCGGATGAACTGTTTGTGATTAGGCAACACAAAAGAAACGGTCAGCTGATGTCTACTACACGACCTTCTTCTTGTAGATGTTGTTGGGCCTGCAAGTGCACAGGTTTGTAGGACAGTAGCAAATTTCCCTCAAGTGGATGACCTAAGGTTTATCAATCCGTGGGAGGCGTAGGATGAAGATGGTCTCTCTCAAACAACCCTGCAACCAAATAACAAAAGAGTCTATTGTGTCCCCAACACACCCAATACAATGGTAGATTGTATAGGTGCACTAGTTCGGCGAAGAGATGGTGATACAAGTGCAATATGGATGGTAGATAAAGGTTTTTGTTATCTGAAATTATAAAAACAGAAAGGTAACTAATGATAAAAGTGAGCACAAACGGTATTGCAATGATAGGAAACAAGGCATAGGGTTCATACTTTCACTAGTGCAAGTTCTCTCAACAATAATAACATAGATAGATCATATAACAATCCCTCAACATGCAACAAAGAGTCACTCCAAAGCCACTAATAGCGGAGAACAAACGTAGAGATTATGGTAGGGTACGAAACCACCTCAAAGTTATCCTTTTAGATCGATCTATTCAATAGTTCGTAGTAAAATAACATAGAGCTATTCTTTCTGCTCGATCCATCATAGAGTTCATACTAGAATAAGACCTTAAGACACAAATCAACCAAAACCCTAATGTCACCTAGATACTTCATTGTCACCTCAAGTATCTTGGGCATGATTCACTAGTAGAAAAAGGGTCAAACGTGAAGCACATTAGTGCCGGTTTGTATTTGAGCCGGCACAAATGTATACATTAGTGCCGGTTCCAACGGCTAGCCGGGCCGCTCTCATTAGTACCGGTTCGTGGCTAACCTTTAGCACCGGTTCGTTCCACGAACCGGTACTAATGAGAGTGGTGGCAGGATGTTGTCAGTCTGGGCCCCCTCCAGTACCTTTAGTACCGATTCTTGGCACGAACTGGTACTAAAGGTCGTCCTACATAAACCCTTCGTCCACCCGAGCTCGCTCTGTTCTTCCCCTTTCCCCTCTCCTCTCTGTTCTTCCCCTCTTCCTCTCGAGCTCATCACACATTGTGCCCAAAATTTGTCAAGATTTGAAGGCCCCCATCCATTCAAATGATCACAAAGGTTAGCAACTTTGTCCTTTCATCTCTCGTTGCTAGATTAGCTCTTGCAATGCTTTATATAGTTATTAATTTGTGAGTTTAGTAATTTGGGAGGAAATATATGTATGTGCTAGTATTTGATTTATATGCAATTTGAGGTCAAAAATAACACTTAGTTTGCATATGTAGGTGTGGTTTACTTAGTGCCTTCTAAATCTCCGTCGTAACCACCGTCGATCGCCCGCACCGTCCCGTCGCCGGCACCACCTTGTGGTGAGCCTCTTGTTCATGAAATTTTATATAAAAAATTGATGTTTGTGTGATTTGGATATATAGTTACTCGTATAATAATTATCTTACCCGTACGTTGTTTGTTATACATAGTGCCATGGTTTTGATATCTGTCCCCGTCGGCGCTCGTCCTTGTTATGATTCGGATGTGGTATATTATCTTTTAAAACTATTTGTTGCATTTCGTGTTTATGACAAATTATGCCCATCAAGTTGACATAGATATTTTTATCTAGGAGGTATGTGAACCAGAAATTCCAACCGACCCTATTGTCGAGAAGTTAAATTTAGTTGAAAGAGAAAACGAGTACTTGAAAGAAAAATTGAAAAGAATTGAGGGGGAGAAGATGGAATTGGAGTTGCATGTTGCCGATGTTGTCGATGATCACAAGATCAAGATGGAGAAAATGCGCTTGAAGATTAGAAAGATTAGAAAATATGCCATCGATAGTGAGGCTTGGTATCACTATGCTGTTGGATCAATTGTTACCGTAGTTGCGATCTTGATCGCAATTGTTGTTGCATTTAAATGCTTTAGCTAGAGAGTTATTTGTTTGTTGCATTTAAGTGTTGTTTGAACTTTATGTATGAACTTGTATTAATTTGGTCTATTCGGTGTTGTGTAATGAAGATGAGCCGGCAATGGATGTACGATGACCGATGCTCTCCCCAGTTTGTTGAGGGCATGCATACTTTTCTGCTTGCGGCTGAGGCAAACAATCGGGCGGATGGTTTTATGCCTTGTCCATGTGCTGGCTGTAAGAATGGTCGCAATTACTCTACGTCAAAAACCATTCATGTCCACCTGTTTGAGTCCGGTTTCATGCCCCACTATAATGTTTGGACCAAGCACGGAGAAAGAGGGGTTATGATGGAAGACAATGAAGAAGAAGAGGACGATGACAGCTATCCTGGCCATGGGTTCCCTGAATACGATGATACAACAATGGGGGAAGAAGCTGAGCCGGTAATGTGGGAAGAAGCTGAGCTGGCAATGCGGGGAGAAGCTGAAGAAGAGGCATCAGATGAGCCCGTTGATCATCTAGGTTGGGCCATTGCCGATGCAAAGAGAAACTGCGCAAGTGATTTGGAGAAGAAGAAGTTGCAGTGCATGTTAGAGGATCACAAGAAATTGTTGTACCCGAATTGCGTAGGTGACAAGAAAAAGCTGGGCACCACACTGGAATTGCTGCAATGGATGGAGAGAATGGTGTATCTGACAAGGGATTCGGAAAGTTGATGTTAATGATAAAGGATATGCTTCCAAAGGACAACGAATTACCCGAGAGTACGTACAAAGCAAAGAAGGCTGTCTGCCCTCTAGGGTTAGAGGTGCGGAAGATACATGCATGCCCTAATGATTGCATCCTCTACCGCGGTGAGTACGAGGATTTGAACGCTTGCCCGGTATGTGGTGCATTGCGCTATAAGATCAGCCGCGATGAGCATGGTGATGTCGAGGGCGAGCGCCCCAGGAAGAAGATTCCTGCCAAGGTGATGTGGTATTCTCCTATAATACCATAGTTGAAACGTTTGTTCCAAAACAAAGAGCATGCCAAGGCGATGCGATGGCACAGAGAAGACCGTAAGAAAGACGGAAAGTTGAGAGTACCCGCTGACGGGTCGCAGTGGAGAAAAATCGAAAGAAAGTACGGGAAGGAGTTTGCAGATGACGCAAGGAGCGTATGGTTTGGTCTAAGCGCAGATGGCATTAATCCTTTTGGGGAGCAGAGCAGCAACCATAGCACCTGGCCTGTGACTCTTTGTTTGGATAACCTTCCTCCTTGGTTGTGCATGAAGCGGAAGTTCATTATGATGCCAGTGCTCATCCAAGGCCCTAAGCAACCCGGCAACGACATTGATGTGTACCTAAGGCCATTAGTTGAAGAATTCTTACAACTGTGGAATGGAACAGGTGTACGTGCGTGGGATCAGCACATGGGGGAAGAATTTGACCTAAAGGCGTTGTTGTTCGTGACCATCAATGGTTGGCCTGCTCTCAGTAACCTTTCAGGACAGACAAACAAGGGATACCGCGGATGCACGCACTGTTTGGATGATACTGATAGTATATATTTGAATAGTTGTAAGAAGAATGTGTACCTGGGACATCGTCGATTTCTTCCGAGCAGGCATCCCGTAAGAAAGAAAGGCAAGCATTTCAAAGGTGAGGTGGATCACCGGACGAAGCCTCGCCACCGTACTGGTGCTGATGTACATGATATGGTCAAGGATTTGAAGGTGATATTTGGAAAGGGTCCTGGCGGATAACCTGTTCCAAAGGACGCTGACGGACGCGCACCCATGTGGAAGAAGAAATCTATATTTTGGGACCTGCCATATTGGAAAGACCTAGGGGTCCGCTCCGCAATCGACGTGATGCACGTGACGAAGAATCTTTGCGTGACCCTGCTTGGCTTCTTGGGCGTGTATGGGAAGACAAAAGATACACCTAAGGCACGGGAGGACCAGGAACGTATGCACGGAGAAGACGACATACATCAGGGTCATGCAAGCTACGCTCTTACCAAAGAAGAGAAAGAAATCTTCTTTGAATGCCTGCTCAGTATTAAGGTACCGTCTGGCTTCTCGTCGAATATAAAGGGAATAATAAACATGGTAGAGAAAAAGTTCCAGAACCTAAAGTCTCATGACTGCCGCGTGATTATGACGCAACTGCTTCCGGTTGCATTGAGGGGGCTTCTACCGGAAAACGTTCGATTAGCTATTGTGAAGCTATGTGCATTTCTCAATGCAATCTCTCAGAAGGTAATTGATCCAGAAATCATACCAAGGTTACAGAATGATTTGGTGCAATGTCTTGTCAGTTTCGAGTTGGTGTTCCCACCATCCTTCTTCAACATCATGACGCACGTCCTAGTTCACCTATGCGAAGAGATTAACGTTTTGGGTCCTGTATTTCTACACAATATGTTCCCCTTTGAGAGGTTCATGGGAGTCTTAAAGAAATATGTTCATAACCATGCTAGGCCAGAAGGAAGCATCTCCAAGGGCCATCAAAATGAGGAGGTCATTGATTTTTGTATTGACTTTATTCCTGACCTTAAGCCGATTGGTGTTCCTGAATCGCGGCATAAGGGCAAACTGGATGGAAAAGGCACGCTAGGAGGGGAACAAATAATATGTATGGACGGACATTCCCTCACTGAAGCACACTACACAGTTCTACAGAATTCCGCCTTGGTGGCTCCGTATATGGATGAACACAAGAATTTGCTACGCTCCAAACACCCGGAGCGGTCTGATGACTGGATTACACGTGAACAAACCAGGAGTTTCGCCAGTTGGTTGCAGACACGTACCATGCATGACACCTCTATTGAAGATGACCTGTACTTGCTGTCCAAGTTACCATCTTCGAATATAATGACTTTCAAAGGGTACGAGATAAATGGTAATACATTTTACACGATTGCCCAATATAAGAAGAGCACCAACCAAAACAGTGGTGTCCTCTTTGATGCAGAAACCAAGACGGAAAAAGGAAACATATTATGGTTATATACAGGACATATGGGAACTTGACTATCGACGTGGTTTAAAGGTCCCTTTGTTTCGGTGCAAATGGGTCAATATGACATGAGGCGGGGTAACGGAAGACCCGCAGTACGGAATGACAACAGTGGATCTCAACTATCTTGCGTATGCAGACGAACCATTCGTCCTAGCTAATGATGTGGCACAGGTTTTCTATGTGAAGGACATGTCTACCAAGCCAAGAAAAAGAAAAGATAAGGAAGCGAATGCATCATACGATGAGCCAAAGTGGCACATAGTTCTTTCTGGGAAGAGAAACATCATGGGAGTGGATGACAAGACAGACAAGTCAGAAGATTATGAAAAGTTTGATGAAATTGCTCCATTCACAGTGAATATTGACCCGAGCATCCCGTTAAATGATGAAGATTTTCCATGGTTACGGCGCAAAGGGACACACGCGAAGAAAAAGTTTCACACCCAAAGATCTGGGATGTGATCGGCTTCACTAGCTATCATCACTTTCTTCTGTGTTTCGCACCCAGAGGGGAATCTCTGTAATAGTTAGGGTAGTTATGTGTTTTGGCATTTGAAACGCGAAGAAATTTTATGTGCAAACAAATTCACACTAATTTCAAATAATTCAAAATTTAAACTATTCAAATTTGAAAACTATGGCACTAAGAGAAAGTTTGTAATTTTTTGTACCTAAAGAGGCTGTGTCAGCCTCCGGTCAGGCTATGGCCCCATCATCACCATTTAGTGCCAGTTCGTACCACGAACCGGTACTAATGAGGTTGTGTCAGGTAAGGCTGGGGCCCCACGAGCACCTTTAGTACCGGTTCATGCATGAACCAGACGTAAGCTGTTTTTTAGTCCCACCTCGTGAAGTGAGAGGGACTAGGAGCGATTTATAAGCCCTGAGTGCAGAGACGATGAAGAAGAGGATCAATGCTCATGTTGCTTAGCTTCAAGCCTTCAGGAATACGGTAGACTGCACGGAGCTATGCGCAGTGCAGTTTACACTATTCCGAGAGGCTTGAAGCAAATTAACGAGCATTGCACCTCTTTTTTATTTTTAATAACTTATTACAACTCTGGACTTCTTCTGTTATGGCAAAAACTAATTGCACGTCGACATTTCTTTTTTTTAAGTTATAACTCCAGACTTTGACCATCAAGTTTTGCAGAAAAGAAAAAATAGCAGAAAAGAAAGAAAAACTATAGCTGAAAAGAAAAAAACTATATAAAAAACTACTCAAAAATAAATAGAAGAAAATAAATATAGCAGAAAAGAAAAAACTACTCAGAAATAAATAGAAGAAAAAATAAAGCAGAAAATAAAAAAATTATATTTGCTATTTTACAATCGTTTACAAAATGACAGTGAAATTGAAAATCACTACAAAATGAACTCTGAAAATGCTGAATTTTGGCAAACTAGATGAAAAACTACTCACAAATAAATAGAAGAAAATAAATATAACAGAAAAGAAAAAACTATACAAAAAACTAGGCAAAAATAAATAGAAGAAAATAAAAAATAAAAGAAAATTGGGGCGCTTGCCTGTGGGCCTGATAGGCCACACGTGTGTAATTACAGGCCTTAAAGGCCCAGCAGACTCACAGGGCAGCGCGCAGAGTTTAGGCCCACAAGCCTGCTATATAGAGGAGTTCGAAGTGGTAGCCGTGGCTGGGTTTATAAACCAGTGCGGCTGCCCTTCGCCCGGCGAGGTGGGACTAAACTTTGGGGTGGCAGCGCGAGGCCTTTAGTACCGGTTGGAGCCACCAACCGGTACTAAAGGGTGGTCTTTAGTACCGGTTGGTGGCTCCAACCGGTACTAAAGGCCTCGTCTTCCCGCTGCTTGGCCTGGCCAAAACAGGCCTTTAGTACCGGTTGGTGGCTCCAACCGGTACTAAAGGTGCCTTCTATATATACACTGACAAAATTTTCATTCTCCCTTTGTTTCTTCCTCTGTTTCCGTCGTCTCCGTCGCCGTCGCCGCCCCCGTCCCCATCGCCGCCCTCATCTCCGTCGCCGCCCTCGTCTCCGTCGCCGCCCCCATCCCCGTCGCCGCCCTCGTCTCCGTCGCCGCCCCAGGCCCGTCCCCGTCGCGCCGTCCCCGCGTCGCCGCCCCGGCCCATCACTGCCCCCGGCCGTCGCCTCGCCGT
>NC_057810.1:494997999-495079585 GCF_018294505.1 Triticum aestivum
CTCGCCGTCGCCTCGCCGTCGCCGTCGCCCCGCTGTGAGCTCTCCCCCTCTAACCCCTCTCCCTCGCCCCCGGCGGCCACCATGGGCACCGCCCCTCCCCGAGCACATACACACACACACAAGCATGATGAACACACACACACACACATATGTATGAATTAATGCATGTATATATTAGTATATATGTATTTTGTATGTTTAATTAGTTTAGATTATTTAGATTATTATTTTTTCACTATTATATATGTATGAATGCATGTTAGATGGATATAATTAGTGTTTAATTAGTATGGAATTTTTTTATAATGTTGTTTTTCAATTTTTTAATGGATGTATAGAAGTTGTGTTTTCTGTTTTTAGTGTTAGATGCTTAATTAGTATGAAATAGTATATAGATTTTTGAAATAGTAGAAATGTTAGAAATTTTAGTTATCAAAATCCAATCATTAAGCAAATGTTACTTTTTGCGAGCATATAGCTAGTATTTGTTCTCGACGATGCCCGGCCCGCATCCTCGCCGTCGACCCGTCCACGACGACGTCCAGCCGACCCATGTCCGGGACTGGGCTCCGCCGGGTTGGCACTGGGAGGTGCTGCCTGGAGGGGCGCGCCGCTTGATGAGGAACCCGGCCCCGGGTCTCGTCGTTGACCCTGATCTCGTTTGGTGGCGTTCGCGTTGGCCAGTTTCAGTGCGGAGGGACCCGGCCCCGCCGGAGGTGGTACGTCGCCGTGTCAGGGAGGAGGACGAGCACGTCCATCGCTACATGGTTGCGTTAGAGGGTGGCAGGTTCTCCAATACCTGGCAGTATCTTCGGGGATCTCACTTCAGCTATGATCCTGTGAGGGTTCCTTCTCTTTGGGTGTCCACCGCCCGCGCCGCGGGAACCGCGAGTGTCCTAGATTCTTCTGTAGTATTCGATCTTTAATTAGCTAGCCAGTGATGTACTATTCAATATTATATATTATTCGAGACGATGTATTCGAGATTATATCTATTATTCTAGACGAAGTATTCGAGATTATATCTATTATTCGAGACGATGTAATTTGAATACTAAATTGTTTTATATTTCTTTTGGATTAGTTAAATAAAAGCTATGGCAGACAATACCGACAGAGAGGGAGAACAGACCATGTTCGATATGATATGCGGGCCAGATGATGATCAGAATGAAGAAGATTATGACGGCTCCGAATTTCTAAACAACACCGGAGAGGGTGATATGATATTCGATCGCGACGACCGAATTGATGAAGTCATGAACTACGATTATGATGATGACGAAGAACATGTTGATCCTGAAACAACAAAGACCGGCGAGGTATATATATTTATATAAGCAGGTATCTGGTGATCATCACATGTTTTAAATGACTTGAAGATATATTAACGAATCGATCTTTGTTCTTTCAGCCATCCGGATCGAGCAAATCTTCAGGCAAAAGGACGAAACGAGGCCCGAACAAAAAGTTGAAGGAGGGCGTAAAGTACAATATCGAGGCAGTCAGACCTAATGGAGAACCATTAGCGCCTAAGAAGATTGCGGACAAGTTCGTTCGTTAGTGCGGAGTTCTTGTGAAGGACCAACTCCCGATCTCCCTTCAAGAATGGAGAGAGCCAGCAAAAGACAAAAGACAAAAAGGCAAAGAGGATGCTGATCCACGTCCAGATGTTACTTTTGTCGACAAGAATAAAAAAGATCTGCTTTGGGATACTCTCATGGAACATTTCACTCTACCAGATCATTTCACAGAAGCAGATGTGCAGAAAGTCAAGGACGCTGCTCTTAGGAAGATGGCGGTTGCATTCAAGAACCACAAGAATCATGAATGGGACAAGTACGTCAAGGGAGGAAGGAAGACTCCAGTATTCGAGGGAACACTATAGAACCAATGTGCTCATTGGGACGATTTCGTGAAATTCAAGGATTCGGAATTAGCTAAGGAACGGTCGAGAATAAACAAGAAGAATGCCGAAAAAAAGGATAAGTTCCATAAGCTGGGGCCAGGTGGCTATGCGGTGGCAATGCCTAAGTGGGATAAGTCTGAGAAAGAGATGGAGGATGTAGGTGTCACTCCGGTTACTAAGAGCTGGCCCCCCAGGTCCAGGACTTGGTTCTATGAGCATGGGGGGGAGTTGGACCTGAAGACAGGCAATGTTTCGACGAAGGCAAGTCTGAAGGGAGCCGACGATGCGATACTTGTTGCAATAGAAGAGGCACGATCGGGGGTGTTCCAGCCCAACAGAGAGAACGACGAGCTTATGTGTGCCCTGGGAAATCCTGAACACCCGGGAAGAACACGAGGCATGGGCACTATTCCGTGGTATGAGGGGTTTTCAGAATGGAACACCGACTACAGAACCCATGCGAGAAAGAAGATTGCGGAGGAGAAGAAGAGGAAAATGGAGGAGCAGAGGAAGCAAGACTACGAAGGCCTTCAAGGCCTAGAAGCAAGTCAAGCGGAATTGGCAGTCAAATTCCAGCGGCAGCAGGGGCAGATCGACTCACTTACCCAGCAAAGGGGGTCTCAGCAGCTGCAGCAGCTAGCGGATGATCCAGCATTGGATAGCACTGACCCATCCATGCCGAGAAGCAGCGTGGGTTCGGCCACCCCAGACGACGCAATGCTGGGTAGATACCCCGTGGATGACATCACGGAGAACACTAAATGCGAGCTACACGTCAAAATAACGAACATATCCATGAAGGTGGCGGACGCCGTTGCTTTTACAAATCCCCCCGAGGCAACCTTCCATTGCAACCCGATTCCAGCGGGCTATGCTCGTGTCTTGGTTGATGAGGTGGTGGACCCACCATATTCGGAGGTACAGCTTGACATTCCTGGAGGTGATGACGAGCGCTTTCTCGGAGAGGCCAAACATCGTATCATCCTATATAAAAAGGATTGCATCATCTTTCGAAGGCCACCGACACCGCGTCAGCCGACTCCTCGTCGAAGTCCGCCACCGAGTCAGCAGTCTCCCGCTCCTGCAAGTCCACCAAGTCCGGCAAAGTGTCAGGCCACTCCTCCTCCAAGTCCGGCAAAGTGTCAGGCCACTCCTCCTCCTCCAAGTCCGCTATAGCGTCAGACGTCCACTCCTCCTCCAAGTCCGGCACAACCTCAGGCCACTCCTCCTCCAAGTCCGGCACAGCTTCAGGCGGCCACTCCTCCTCGTCCAACTCAGCCCCGTCAGCCGTCTCCGCCGCCTCAGCAATCGCAGAAGAGACACCCCGCAGCTATGGTGCATAGAGGTACGAGTTGAGGTAGTACAGGAAGTACAGGCGGAGGCAAGCGATATAAATATGGTCCAAGCCTCACGCCTCTTCCGCAGAGGGCTTATGACAGGTCCGAGGAGGAAATCGCAGCCATATCGAAGGCTGAGGTGGAAGCCGATTTTGCACTGAAACTGCCACCGCCGCCAAGGGAGAAAGTGCCTGAGGAAACGATTGACCACTTCATTCGTATGGCTCAACCACCAGCTCCCAAGCCTATTGACACAGACTATGAGCGCCACATCAGGAAGTTAAATCGAGCACGTCTACGTAAGGAGGCGAGCTCGGGATGGAGCAAACAAGAAGCAACTGTCAAAAAATGCGGGAAAACCATTCCCCAGCTGGGAGAACAGGCGGTGCAATCGATCCCCTCGCTTGTTGTGCCAACAACACGTGACAGTACGCGCGCCCAATATTATTGTGGGCAAACAGTTTACGTTCCTGAGGTGGGCAATGTGGTAATAACGGAGGAGCATATAATGCAGGCTGAATTTCTCAAAATCACTGTTGGACAATTCCACGAGATCGAGCCCATGCCTGTGCTTAGAGAGGATGAAATAAAACGGAAATATGTCCGGGGCCAACCTTTGGTTGAGCCAGACAAGGTCAAGAACCTCCCAACGAGAATGTATGAATTGCATCAATGGTACATGAACATTACCAAGATTTTAGATCGATTGTCCCTCATGGTGAATGTCAAGGAGGATCATTACTTCCATGAGAAAGCTCTGTCCGTTGAGTATTCTGAACTGTTTCAGTTATACAATCAAGACGCACTCGACAAATCTATCGTCAGTTGCTATTGTCTGTAAGTGATTTCTTTCTGTAATTTAAGTCTCAAGCTAGCTGTAGTGATCCTTTTGATCAATCATTACCTGTAATTATCCTCACTGTATTCTTTTCTGTGGTATTATGCAAGATGAAGATGTATGAAATGAGAAAAGGTGGACGCTATGGCATTGGGTTCATTGACCCAAACACCGTTAATGAATGCACATGGCGGATAAATCCACATCATCAAAAGGATGTAGAGGACAACATGCTAGAGTTCTTGAAGCGCCTCATATACAATGAAGATATACTACTTCCTTACAACTTCCAGTGAGTCACATTGTCTTGTACTACAAATTCTCTGTTTTTGCCTACTAGCTAGCTACATGTTTTTGCTTACATATGCCCGCTTAATTAAGACATGCAAACGTGTGTGCATGCAGATTTCACTTGGTCTTGTGTATCATTAAAGTTGACGACGGAACAGTTGAAATACTGGACTCACTACTCAAAGTTAAAACTGACTATAACATCTTGTTTGGGATAGTCAACAGGTAATTTCAATCATTATTAACTATATATCTCGGCCTATTTAGTTCGTCATTTCATGATATGAACTATTTAATAACCCCTTTATTCATTTTCTTTGTCGGCGGGCAGGGCTTGGGCAAGGTTCATCAGCGTCACGGATGGCAAATGGAAAAAAAAGCTTCAATGGTTTCGACCCAAGGTAAGTAATTAAGTAGTACTAGCTAGCTAGCTAGCTGCCATCTCTTTAATTATAATGCTTGATTAATTATTATCTGATCAAATTCCATTCTCGTAAAGGCCCTGAAGCAGGCCCAGGGGACTGATCTGTGTGCATTCTACGTTTGCGAGAACATTCGCATGATGGCGTCCGAAAGGAGCAGATCTCAAAGACAGGAATGGGTACGCTTGTCAAAACACTATTCACAATTTTTACACCATTATCGATATCTTGTCACACAACTAATACACATGCATATTGATCTCCTTCTTAACAGTTCAGAGAGGTGCGGGAGAAGCTCCTAGAAACGGAGCGCGTAGAAGCACTTCAAGAGGAAATAGAGGGATTTTTGCTCGACCAGGTCATAAATCCGAAGGGAGAATACTATTACCCGCTACCGCCCCCATGAAAACCACTTCCAATTGTCATCGTGCTCCGAAGGCACCAATTAGGCTAATGCCACTGGCTCCGAAGGCAACATGCATATGTAGGAGAAATTGTATATAGTTAGCTATACATTTGTATATGTGTGAATTAATTAATATGGTGGTTTGTGAGACATTGATGATATATATATGCATGATTGGTTCTACTAGAAATTCTATTTATATATATATATATGTATGCATAACGTGTACAATGTGTACTATCGTAAAATACCAGCAAACGAAAAAGAATTAAAATGGAAACACAAAATTAAATGAAAAAGAAATCATAAAACTAAAACCCCCCCAAACCTTATAGTACCGGTTGGTATTACCAACCAGTACTAAAGGGCTCCAGCCCCCCGGAGCTGGCTCGTGCCACGTGGTTGCCCTTTACCACCGGTTCGTGCTGAACCGGTACTAAAGGGGGGGGGCCTTTAGTGCCCACACTTTAGTGCCGGTTATGGAACCGGCACTAAAGGGCCTTACGAACCGGTGCTATTGCCCGGTTCTGCACTAGTGATTATACGATATGCATCACACAATCTCAGATTCATCTACTCAACCAATATAAAGTACTTCAAAGAGTGCCCCAATGTTTCTACCGGAGAGTCAAGAAAACGTGTGCCAACCCCTATGCATAGGTTCATGGGCGAAACCCGCAAGTAGGTCACCAAAACATACATCAAGTGGCATGTGATATCCCATTGTCACCACAGATAAACACGGCAAGACATACATCAAGTGCTCTCAAAGTAAAGACTCAATCCAATAAGATAACTTCAAGAGGGAAACTCAATTCATCACAAGAGAGTAGAGGGGGGAGAAACATCATAAGATCCAACTATAATAGCAAAGCTCGCGATACATCAAGATCGTACCATAGAGAGAACACAAGAAAGAGAGAGAGAGATTAAACACATAGCTACTGGTACATACCCTCAGCCCCGAGGGTGAACTACTCCCTCCTCGTCATGGATAGCACCGGGATGATGAAGATGGCCACCGGTGATGGGTTCCCCCTCCAGCAGGGTGCCGGAACAGGCTCCCGAGAGGTTTTTGGTGGCTATAGAGGCTTGAGGCAGCGGAACTCCCGATCTATCTTGATTTTTGATGTTTTAGGGTACGTAGGCTTATATAGGCGAAAGAAGTCGGTCGGGAGGTGCTCGAGGGGCCCACGAGACAAGGGGGCGCGCCCTACAGGGGGGCGCGCCCTCCTATCTCGTGGCTGCCTCGAGGATCTTCTAACGTGAACTCCAAGTCTCCAGGATCATATTCTTCCAAAAAATCACGCCGCCGAAGGTTTCATTCCGTTTGGACTCCGTTTGATATTCCTTTTCTTCGAAATACTGAAACAGGCAATAAAACAGTAATATGGGGTGGGCCTCCGGTTAATAGGTTAGTCCCAAAAGTAATATAAAAGTGTATAATAAAACCCGTAATCATTCAAAACACATAATAATATAGCATGAATGCTTCATAAATTATAGATACGTTGGAGATGTATCATCAGCCAGATCAAGGTGTGTGAGATATAAGGCATGTGGTTCACTAGGATGAACTTTTTGCGTTGATACAAGAGAATAGAAACGGTTCAATATAACAAGATATGTGTGATATGTGGCAAATAGGTATGTAATCAGAAATGTGTGCGAAGACCGATAATAACACAGACGATTGCTTCTAATAAGACATATGTGATATGCTCTGTCTACACAACATCTATTGGCTATTGGGCGACAGGCGGTCATCTGGGTACGCCATAAGGATGCGAAGAGGCATTCTATATCAGCAAGTACTAGCTGTTCCACCAATAGCCCAGCTAAGAGAACTCTCATGTTAAGTGTGCTCAGGCTGGAGCAGCCATCAGATGGGTGACTGGATGGGGAGTTGTCTTGATGTTAAATTAACTAATGGGACGAGTCATAAAGGTCAAATTAAATGACCTCTATGATCCATCCCATCAGTTATATTAACCTCGAGGTCCTTGTTTTTTATTTTATTTTATTATTTTTTTAACACACGTTAAAGAAGGTCTACCGCATTACTTTTTGACAATGTGTGATACGTGGCATATAATTGATCCATCCAACCTATTTGTGATGGAATAAGCCATGTGTGTTGTGGGCAAACGCTTGCTAGTATACGACCATTTGTGATTGATGAATTCATCACCGACGGGTTCCCTAGTGTGGTCCGTGCTAGCTCGATGTTCCTTATATGCTAAGTTTTCATTAATTGATGGAATTTATGAACACGCCACCGTTTCCCACCATTTCCTCACCTGTTTCCCACCACCCAGTGATATTGCGCATAAGCCTAGGCGGCGCGCGACACATGGAGGCAACAAGCGTAGGCTGTAGCACATCCACCTTTTCCAAGCATGCCAACCCACAAAAGCACCACCTCTGCCATCAACCTCGTAGATGAGGAAAATGAGAAGGTGCCATGGCCCATCGAGGCCGAGGTGCTCCCCGGCAACACGATGGACGATGCCAAGACACACGTTGTTGAGGATATAACCACTGAGTGTAAACCGCCCAGGAGGGTCCGGTTCACGCTCAGCTATACTGAAGCCCATGAAGACAAGAAGATGGCGCTTTACTGATGAAGTTTAGAGGCCCAGAGCCCAGAGGCGGATTAGGGCCCATAGTGGTAAACCGCCATATTGTATACTTGTATTGTAAGTTAGGGAAAGGGAGAGACCGAGCCGAACACTTGTATGAGTTGGCCTCGGGACTCTGTAAACCGGCCGGGCGTCAACCTGTATATATAAAGGGACGACCCGGCGGCGGTTCAGGGACAACAAACAACAACTCGAGACCCAGGCAAGCGTATTTGCTCCTTGGTCATCGAAACCCCAATAATTCCATCACAACTAGACGTAGGCTTTTACCTTCATCGAAGGGGCCGAACTAGTATAAACTCTCGTGTCCCTTGTCCGGTTTAACCCCTTCAGGCTAACCTCGTTGTGATGGCTCCATGACTAAGTCCTTCTGTTAGGACATCTGACGTGATATTTCCATGACAGTTGGCGCCCACCGTGGGGCTATCGCACGATGGTTTCGAGTTCTTCAAGGGCATCTTTGAAGGACTCAAGGGGTACGTGGTTGGCCGGATGACCAAGAGTCGTCGCGGCAAGCTCTACATCGACGACGCAGGATGGGGCCCCGAGGCCGGCTCAATCGAGTACGGGTGCCGGGTCCCCTTTGGCGGAATTCATGTTTTCATTGGCAAGATCGGCGAACCGGGCCTTGAGCCGGACATCTCCACCGACCTCGTCGAGCCGGCTCAGCATGCGAGTCCTGCCCGGGTTCAGCCTACCATGAAGCGTATGTTCGTAGGATTCATCCATGGAACGGAATCTGAACCGGTATCCGATGGTGAGATGACCGTTTACTTAGATGGTGAATCATCCACTAGCCAAACCGAGTCGCTATATCAACTGCACGATGGCCGGTTTGAGGGATACTCTGATGGTGACAGTATTTCGGGTCCCCTTGAACTGCCAAGCCGGGTCGCGATCTTCATGGACGATATGCAGCCCACCGTGCAATCTTCATCTACAGCAGCAATGGTCTCTGGATCGGTAGCCGCGGCAAGAGGCCCTGTGCGCCGGCCAACTCAAGTTCTTGCTGGTTTACTGGACGATCGGACGGCACTGTTGACTACACCGGTGACTCCGGAGACTCAAGTTCAGCATAATGCGGATATTGCGAAGCTAAAGGATCAGATAGCTCAGGCCAAGGCAGACTTGGCAGCTGAGGAGGCCAGGATGGATGAAGAACGGGCCGCTTTAGATGGCCAATCGCAGGAAATCCAGGCGCAAAATTACCGGCTTACGTTGGATCAGAATGCATCAAACGAAGTTATGAGAAGGAAGTTCCGGTCTAGACTGCTCCAAATTTACGAGGGTCTGAATCTCTTCAGTACACCAGGAGCTGGGCCTAGCAATCTGGCAGGAGTAAACCGGACCGAGGCACCTGGAGCAGCACCGGATCAGCCGCGGGCGATGGATCCGCCTAGACGGACGGATAACCCACTGCAATATGTATCAACACCGCTGGGTCACTTTTCCAGCCCCTTGGATAACATGATTGCGACAGCATCACGTTTGGCGGCTATTTCGATGGAGGGTGATTCATTAGCAGCGATTGAGACTCGGCAAGCCAGGGATCTTCTTCAAACCGCCGTTGTTCAGCAACAGGCTTATTCCTACAGCCGAGATAGAATACATTCAACCCCCCGTCCGAGCAAGAGTTATAGCAGGCACATGGACGAGCCGGCCGTGTCAAGCAGCGCGCGGCGTCGTGATGCACCTTGAGGGGCTAACCCGGCGAACGCCGGTCGGAATGCTCAGGACGTGGTGGATAATGGCAGAGCGCGAAGGGAGGCCGCTTTTAGCGGCACAGTACGCGGGTCATCATCAACCCACCCTAGTTCAACCAGCAGCGTCAGTAGAGCGAGGGACAGGGCTTGCCTTCAGCTCTTGGGGAGTGTTGTGTCTCATCCCGGCTCTCCGTAATGTGCGGTTGCCCAAGGATTTCAAAGGCCCACGCAAGGTGCCTAATTATACCGCTGATCAGCCCCCCGAGGCGTGGGTTGAGAGTTATGAGATGGCAATGGAGATGCTAGATGTAGATGAAGCGGCGTGTGCAAAATACTTCACCATGATGCTAGAAGGAATGGCTCGCACCTGGCTGAAGAGCCTGCCTGCTAACTCGATTAATTCATGGGATGAGTTGAAGGCCAAGTTCATTGCAAACTTCAAGGATACGTGCAAACAACCTATGTCCATTGTGGATCTAGATGCCTGTGTCCAAGGAGAGAACGAGTCAACGACTCATTGGGTGCGCCGGGTTTCAGAAGTTTTGCATTCGTCGGACCGCATCAATGCTGACACAGCGATCATAACCTTGGAGCGTAATTGCCGGTTTAAGTCATTAAAAATGAAGTTGGGACGGCTCAAGCGTCATTGCAATGATATGGGAACACTTATGGCGGCTCTGGTTAAGTATGCTGATTCTGATAATACCAAGGACCCTGATTCTGATGAAGAGAAACAGGAGAAGGGAAAGAAGAACGCCGGTTCAAAAGGACAGCATAATCAGGCGGGCCAGGGAAACAATGGTAAGCGTAAAGCGGACAATTCCGATTTTGTGGCTAACACCAATGTGCAGGGTAATATGCAGTGCCGTAAGGGCAAACCGCCACAGCACGGTGGAGGAATGAATCTGGAACGCGTGTTAAACCAGCCTTGCCCAAAGCACGGGATAAAGGAAGCTCCGGCCACGCACCTTTGGAAGGATTGCCACATTATGAGGGAATTCAAAAACTCTGATATTTTCCGGTATGATCAGGGTCCATCTGGCGGTTTCGGTCCAGGATTTCATGGGCCGGGTTACGGTGGTGGCGGTTCAAACTTAGGGTTTCAAAATAATCAGGGCAATCAGAATAACCAAGGTGGTAACCATCAACAGGGTAATCAGGGGAATCAGCAGCAGTCGGGTTACCAGAGCAACCCAAAGCAGTTAAATGGTGGACAATATCATGTCTTCACTACTAGCTTGTGCAAGCGCGATCAGAAGCTACATAAAAGGGCAGTGAACTCTATTGAACCGGCAGTGCCCCGTTATCTACGCTGGTCTGCGCAGCCTATTGTCTGGAGCAGGGAGGATCACCCGCCCCGGGTTGACAATCCGGGTCACCTAGCTTTGGTGGTTGCACTTCAGGTGGGAGGTTATAAGTTTACCAAGGTACTCATGGACGGAGGGAGCAGTATCAATATATTGTACTATGAAACCTTCCAGCGTATGGGGTTGACAAATAGAATCTTAGACCGTCAAACACCGTTTTTCACGGAGTGGTGCCTAGTAAATCGTCTTACCCAGTTGGTAAGATAGCTCTGGAGGTGGTATTTGGAGACGATCATGATTCAAGGTCCAAGATGCTAACCTTTGAAGTGGTCAAAATTAGAAGTCCGTACCATGCTTTATTTGGACGGCTGGTTTATGGTAAATTCATGGCAAGGCCGTGTTATGTTTATCTGCAGCTCAAAATGCTGGGTCACAAAGGGACCATTACGGTTCATGGCAGCCGTAAGATTGCTCTGGAGTGTGAGGAAGGTGATGCGACATATGCTGAATCAGTTTGTGCAATGGAGGAGTTAAAGTTTTATAAGGACAATGTTGACCCGGCAGACATGACTTCCCTGAAGAAGCCCTCTACTGAACATGATCCGACCCTGAAATTCAAACCGGCTGATCAAACTAAACTTGTTGATTTCATTCCTGGCGATTCATCCAAACAGTTTAGTATCAACACAAATCTGGATCCAAAATAGGAAAGCGCGCTCATCGAGTTCATCCGTGAGAACCGGGACACTTTTGCATGGAAGCCTTCTGACATGCCAGGTATACCGAGGGAACTCGCTGAGCACACTCTCAATATTGATCCAAAGTTTAAACCGGTCAAACATTTCCTTCGCCGCTTCAACGAGGAACAACGCAAGGCCATTGGAGAAGAGGTGGCCCGGTTGTTAGCTGCTGGGTTTATCATTGAAGTTTTTCACCCAGAGTGGTTGGCTAATCCGGTGCTGGTCCTTAAGAAAAATGGCACTTGGCGTATGTGTGTGGATTACACATATTTGAACAAAGCTTTCCCGGCTGATCCCTTTGCCCTCCCTCATATTGATCAAATCATTGATGCTACGGCGGGTTGTGAGCGTTTGAGTTTTTTGGATGCTTATTCTGGTTATCATCAGATCAAGATGGCAGTCAAGGACCAGGAGAAAACAGCTTTCATTACTCCCTTTGGAGCCTTCTGCTATGTGTCTATGCCCTTTGGGCTCAAGAGTGCCCACGCGACTTATCAGCGTTGTGTGCAGAATTGTCTTCATACTCAGATTGGGTGCAACGTTCATGCTTATGTAGATGACATTGTGGTAAAATCCAGGAAGGAGACATTGATAGAGGACCTCAAGGAAACCTTTAACAATCTTCGGGTTTATAAAATGATGCTCAATCCGGACAAGTGTGTTTTTGGTGTTCCAGCAGGCAAGCTCTTAGGCTTTCTGGTGTCTGACAGAGGCATTGAGGCTAATCCGGAAAAGATCAAGGCAATTACATCCTTGGCTAAACCCGCGTGTATCAATGATGTTCAGCGACTGGAGGGTTGTATTGCGGCTTTAAGCCAGTTTATCAGCCGCCTGGGAGAGAAGGCAATTCCTCTGTATCAGATGTTGAAGAAAACAGACAATTTTTTCTCGAGTGATGCAGCTAATGCGGCGTTTGAGGACTTAAAGCGGCAGTTAGTTGAACCACCAGTTCTTGCTAATGCCCGGGTTGATAAGGAGACATTGCTGTTATATGTGGCTGCTAATAGCCGGGCTGTCAGTGTCGCCATTGTAGTGGAGCGCAAGGAGGCTGGGAAGGAATATCCAGTTCAAAGGCCGTTTTACTATATCAGCAAAGTGCTCACTGAGTCAAAGCAAAGATATCCGCATTGGCAGAAGCTGGTGTATGGGGTGTTTATGGCGAGTCGGAAGCTTAAATAGTACTTTCAAGGTCATCCCATCATAGTGGTCAGTTCTACTCCTTTGGGGGATATAATCCAGAACATGGAGGCTGCTGGCCGGGTTGCTAAGTGGGCTATTGAGCTTGGGCCACACGGTTTGAAGTATATGTCTCGCACAGCCATCAAGTCCCAGGCTCTTGTGGATTTCATCAATGACTGGACCGAGTTGCAGGTACCGGAAGACAAATCGGACAGTACATACTGGACTATTCACTTTGACGGGTCCAGGCAATTGGAG
The DNA here is from genome assembly GCF_018294505.1 of Triticum aestivum. NCBI lineage: Eukaryota > Viridiplantae > Streptophyta > Magnoliopsida > Poales > Poaceae > Triticum > Triticum aestivum. The sequence continues at coordinate 495,011,032 of NC_057810.1, forward strand.
GGCTCGGGGGCTGGAGTTGTCCTTACTTCCCCTCGAGGTGATAAAATTCATTATGTTCTTCGCTTAATGTTCTGTTGAACTAACAATGCAGCTCAGTATGAAGCTTTACTCCATGGTCTTCGAGTGGCTAAGGATATGAACTTAAGCTGTGTATGATGCTTTGGAGACTCAGACTTGGTAGCCCAGCAAGTTTCAGGTACTTGGGATTCCAAGGATCCACTCATGGCGGCTTACCGACGAGAGGGGGATATTGTGGCTGGTCACTTCAAGGGTTATCAAGTGGAGCACATTGATCGGCGCAAAAACGAAGCAGCCGATGCTTTAAGCCGGCTGGGGTCTCAGCGTAAACCGGTGCCACCCAATACCTTTTTGGATGTCTTGCATAACCCGTTAGTTCAACTACCTATAGAGGAGGACCTCGCTATTCCTAATCCAGAGGCATAGTTGGTGGCCGCTTTACATATCATTACGGATTGGACGGTTCCATACTTGGCATATATGAACCGGGGCGAGTTACCTGATGATGAAATTTTGGCCAGACAAATAGTCTGGCGGTCCAAGTCCATGGTATTTGTCTGGCGGTCCAAGTCCATGGTTGTTCACAATGGCGAGTTACACCATTGTAGTGTTTCAGGGGCGTTTCAGCGTTGCATTTCTCCTAAAGAAGGCCGTGAGATTTTGCGCGAGATCCACAAAGGAGACTGTGGTCATCACGCCGGTTCAAAATCCTTGGTGGCTAAAGCTTTTCTTCATGGTTTCTATTGGTTGACGGCTCACGCTGATGCCGAGGACTTGGTCAGACGGTGTGACGGCTGTCAGAAATTCTCAAGGCGAGCTCACGTTCCGGCTCAGGAGCTATGGATGATTCCTATCACCTGGCCATTTGCAACATGGGGGCTTGACATGGTAGGGCCTTTCAAGCGATCAAAAGATAATAAGACCCACCTGTTGGTGGCAGTTGACAAGTTCACTAAATGGGTTGAAGCGGAGCCAATGAGCAAGTGTGATGCAGCCACGGCGGTTCAGTTCATCAAAAAGGTGATCTTCCGTTTTGGTTTTCCACATAGCATTATCACAGATAATGGCACGAACCTATCTAAAGGCGAGATGGAGGATTTTTGTCAACGAGAGCACATCCGTCTTGATGTAGCATCTGTGGCTCATCCCCAATCCAATGGTCAAGCTGAGCGAGCTAACCAGGAAATTCTAAAGGGTATAAAGCCCCGACTTATGGTCCCTTTGAAGCGGATGCCGGGTTGCTGGGTGGAAGAGCTACCATCTGTGTTATGGAGCATAAACACCACCCCAAACCGATCTATAGGTTATACGCCTTTCTTCATGGTTTATGGAGCAGAGGCGGTACTCCCAATGATATTCGTCATGACTCACCTCGAGTTGCCAATTATGTTGAAGCGGACAACGAGCAAGTGCGTCAAGAAGCACTGGACATGTTAGATGAGAAGCGGGATATGGCTTTGGCTTGTTCAGCAGTTTACCAACAAGACATGCGGCGTTATCACAGCCGCCGGGTCAATACAAGAACCTTTTAAGAAGGCGATTTAGTGCTCCGGCTCATCCAGGATCAGACTGACATGCACAAGTTATCCCCACCTTGGGAAGGACCCTTTGTGGTCAGCAAGAATCTGCACAACGGATCATACTACCTCATTGACGTTCGAGACGACTCACGCAGTTCTGAGGAGGAGACCCGGCGGCCATGGAACATAGCTCTCCTTCGGCCTTACTACACCTGAGCAATAGGCTCTTACTATGTACATATTATGACAATGTATATAATATGCTCAATATAATAAACCGGCATCATTGCTACAAGCAGGGCCTCTGCCGTTCTTCCAATATTTCTTGGTTACAAGGGGGCTTCGGCTTTCAAAGCAATGACCCGTTTTTCCATTAAACCGGCTATCATGCCATCATACAGCTTGGGAGCTTCACACCCAAGGGGCCAAAGAGAGATATGTTGCTACAAGCACGACTCAAACATAGGCACCCATTGAGCACAGCTCACAAAGTTACTTGGGGTCTCTTTGTGTAAAGTAACAAAGAGCTTGAAAGGACCCTTGTAATCGGGTATCGACCCACGGCTTGGAAGCATGGTGTATTCACCTAAAACCCCAGGTTAACGTGCCTTCATCAAGTAAGCCACTCCTATCCAGGTAATCCTGGCATGACCCGTCGAACGTTTGACAGTTACTCTCATTGAGACCCTGAACATGTCAAAGTTAAAACGACGATTGGTTAGTTGGAGGCCCATCTTAAAAGGCTTTGACAAATGGTTTAACTCAGCGGCCTGGCAGCCCACGAAAAGCCTCGAATTTGGGCCTGGCAGCCCTCGAAAAGCCTCGACTACAAGTTTTATTTGCTTTCGCTTTTTACAAGTTTTATCTTTATTGATCAACCTTTCAAGCAAACCTGCGTCTTTCGACCCGGCCAGACTATATGTCTTCATCTTAACCCGGTGTGGCTTACAGTTATCATCTGTTAAAGCATATAATCAATGGTGAACCGGATCTTTCAAACCGGTCTGGCTTTGACTACCTGTCGCCAGTATGATCATCTGGTGTTCATCACAACCCAGTGTGACTTAATACATACCAACACTGCATGGTGGAAGTGGGGTTTTCACCCTTACTAAATAAGTTGGCGGACCAACAACAGTGATTTAATATCACAGGTATGATATGATTCATATTTCAGTACCTTATCACCTGTATGAGGATTCTGTTTCTGTGTTGGGTATCATAACCCAGCAACATCAACAGCAACAGCAACAGCAACAGCAACAGCAACAGCAACAGCAACAGGAACACCAACAGCAACACCAGCAACAACAACAACACCAACACCAACACCACCACCACCACCACCACCACCACCACCAACAACAACAACAACAACAACAACAACAGCAACCGCCAGGACATGTTTAAGTGTTTAACATGCAGATAGCAGGACTCATACAGTATACCAAGACAAATAAAGCATATCAATATCATGCTGGATCAAAATATCAAGTGGCATTGCACAAAGGCACCAAATCAAAGTATGCCAACTAGCCTATTACAAGGCGCTTTAAAAGCCCAAAATAATTGATTGTTCTTTACACATAACACAATCTATGAATATCAACCCAGTTGCCGGATTAAGACTCGTTGCCGGGTTGACGAGAGGTTGATGGATCTTCTGGTGTCGGTTCAGCCTCCTCCTCCTCATCTAGTGGCTGGAAGTCAACGGTGGTCTAGTCAATCCGGGTTAAAGCTTGAAAGACAGCCTCTTCACTTATAAGTTCGGATGGATCAACCTCAGGGGCGTAAGTGTGCTTACGGATTGGTGGGATAAGATTTTGCACTTCCTTCACAGCAGTATCAATACGTTGGTTGTTGGCATCATAGAAGGATCGATGAACAGTCAAATTAGCCTCTTCCACTAGTTGACTCGCCAAAGGACGCATCTCCTTTGTCAGGACTTTGAGGGATTCATTATCAAATTCCGCCCTGTTTTCTTGTTCATCGGGATAGACCTTGGCAATATCAACTGGATCGAGGTTAGCTATCCATGCTTTGGCTCGAGTAAGTGCCAACGAAGTGCTAGCCCTGGCAGCGGATCGCTTCATCTCCTCTATCTGTGCCGGCGCCATTGATAACCTTGCTAGTGTGTCCTTGATCAATGTTGGTGCCGGTTTATTGTATGAGACTGCATAGATAGCCCGTTGGGCACCGGTATACAGTTGCTCTATCAACATATATGTTGCTTTCAGTTTCATCTGCATGTCAGCACCCAGATGAGCGACACGGCCACCTATAACGGTTTATGATATTGATGTTAAGCCGGCAATTTCAAAAGATAGTTATTCAAGAGATCTTGACAAGAGTATTTACCAAATATTGCAGAGGTCATGGCATTTACTTGGCGCTTCAACCTAGTTAGTTCTTCCGCCACCGGTTTAAGAGCTGACACGGCGTCCTCATCCCGCTTCAACAATGTTGTCTTCTCTGTTTCCCAGCTGGCACGATCATTCTTGAACCCTTCTTTAAGTTGTTCCATGGCTGCCAAAGTGGTTTTATGCTCATCCTTGGCCTTGGAAGTCTCTGATTGCTGGGATTTGATGTTCTCTTGAAGATCAGCAATTTTTGAGTCTTTGTTGTTTATATTGGCCTGCACAGATAAGATGTTGAAGATATTTTTCTCAAAGTCCCAAGCATATAACCAGTTATACACTTGGCACTTGGGGGCTAATGTGGAATGCTTTTCTCTTTCTCCTTATTTAAAAAGTCCCAAGGCTCAATACAAGTATGAATCTTGGCACTTGGGGGCTAATGCATGTTTGATCAAAAAGTATACAGGAAAAAGGAGATGGCAAAATGAATATTGGGTCATGAAGTCCCGGTTCACCTTGATAAATTTAAACCAGCCCTTGGGGGCTACTCAGTTGAAACATGTTTTATTCAAAAGTCTCGATTTGTCTTCAAGAGACAAACCGACCCTTGGGGGATACAATGGAGATATACAGAACAAAGCAAGATTAAAGTGTGTGGAGAGTTACCTCATAGCGCTCCTTCATCATATTTACCAAATCGGCCTCATAATCTCGGCTTCTGTACAGGCAGTTCAGGAATCCAGAATGAAGCTCTTCGGCAGAAAGGTTAACATAGCTGGATAAATCTTTTTTCCCTTTCCCCTTGCCCATAACAACAAATTCCTCCTTGGCAGTATGATTCGATAAGGCAACCGGATTGCCTAGGGCAGTATAAGCAGTGCCGGTGATAATAACATCATCATCACCTTTTGGCGGGCTTGGCGGATTGACAATATCTCTGGCTGGGCTTGGCGGATTAGCAGCTGGGCTTGGTGGATTAGCAGCTGGACTTGGCGGATCAGCAGCTGGACTTGGAGGCGTAGCATGTGGGCTTGATGGATCAACATACGTGGCCGGATCAGCTTCTGGCGGATTAGCATCAGTGGCTGGATCTTGTGGTGCAGAGTCATCCATGACAACCTCATTGTCTCTACCAGCATCTTCTTGGGTCTTCTCTGGTTCAACTTCATGAGTAGGGCCACTGTTCTTGGCTTTCTTGCTCAACCGGCCCTTGGCACTATAAATCAAAGCAGAAGATTAGTATGGTAAACCGATGCATGAAGAAAAAAGTTAAAGGGCAGTATGCTTACCCAGCGACGGTCTTGAGGGGAGGCAATTGTGTGGTTGATGAGTCGCCAGATGAAGAGTTAGAAGTTACCTGATAATTTGAATCAGGCGGATTAAGTGGGTATCAGAAGCAACCCGCCAAGGGACAAGGCTTATTAAAAGATGAAGAGACCTCTGGACGACGTTTCTGAGGTGGAGGGTCTGGTAAACCGGAGGAAGTGACTTGTTGGCCATTGTGCCAGGTTGTGCGACGACCTTCATGTTGCTGTGTCTTCAAAGAAAATTGTGGATCCAAATGAGCAAGTGGCTGAGAGCGTTTTACTTTCCGAATTGCATGACGAAATTTTTGAACCGGCACGTGATCTGAACCGGAGGAAAGGGAGATTTCCTCAACATGATCAGCGCGGCTGGCTTCCGCATCATCCTAGTAATAGTCATTTTTAATAAGGTGTATAAAAAAGGAGCCAAGGGAGTCAAGTTGTACCTCTTGATCCGATTCCTCGATATCTTTGGGCGGATCAGCAGACTCGCCGATCTTCTTCTTGGCTGCTTTCTTTATAACTTTGCTCTTGGCACGAGGAGCCCTTGCCGGTTTGTCTGAAGCTTTCCTTTTCCAGAAGGAGCTATTGGCCTGTAAAATTAAACAAAGGTTTATTAGAACAATGCTAAAGCGGAGGCGGATCAAGAAAGCACAAGGTTCAAATCTTTACCGCCGGGGGTTTGTTGGAGGAGTAAAAGGGGGCCAGCCCAGTTTGGATGCATGCAGCGATTGGTTTATCTAGCATCTTCATCACAGATTCCATGACTTCATTATCAGTCATTTCTATCACATTAAACTGTTGAGGATCCTTGGCATTGCCGGTATACTCGTGCATCAATCCGGAGCGGCGGCTTAAAGGAAGGACATGCCATGCAACTCAGTAGCGAACAAGGTCAACACCAGTCAAACCATTGGCTAGGGGAGCCTGGAGCTTGGCGAGTTGAGGTGCGTAAGCCTGTCGCTCCTTGGCGGTGAGCCGTTGAGGTAGTGGATGGCCATTGTTAAGCCGGTGAGCGTGGTAACCCGGCAAAGGATTTTCTCCAGCAGGGGCAATGTTCTTACAATAGAACTAAGTTAGATTCCAGTCTTTCGGATGGCTGTGATGTTTGGTGTGAGGAAAATCAACTTCTTTTCTCTTCTGAATCGACACACCACCAAGTTCAGTATTGCGGCCGTCAGAGAACTCAGTTCGGTGGTTTAAGTGGAAGAAATCCAGGAAGAGCTCAACAGTTGGTTCCTCTTGAAGGTAAACTTCGCAGAACACTTGGAAGTTGCATATGTTGGACACAGAATTTGGTCCGATGTCCTGAGGATGGAGTTGAAAACTAGCAAGGACATCCCGGAAGAACTTTGATCCGGGAGGGCTGAATCCCCGGTCTAAGTGCTGCATAAATATAATTACTTCTCCATCTTGAGGTTCAGGAGGGCACTCAGGGCCAAGGACTCGCCAATGAAGGACATTCTTCGAGGCTAAAGCGCCAGTTACAACGTATCCATTGATTTGAGTCTTGGTGATCCGGGAAGGAGCCCAGTTGCAATCTGAGAATTGCTTAGTCATTTTGAAGGATAAACTGTAAAAGAAACGCGAAGGCCAGTTTAAGATTCAAGGTCGAGGTGCTCTAAACCAGTGTTAAACCAAAAAATTCAAAAAAGGACAAATTTGAAAGTTGAACCGGATACTGCTATCCAAGTCAGAATGGCGGTTTAAGTGAGGGCTAATGGTATCCGGCGGATTACTAACTACTAAAGGTTAAACCGCCCTTAAACAGAAGAGGCAGAGCCGAAATCTACTAAGTGTTTACAGAAACAGATTTCATAGTGTGGCAGTATAATTTTGGATCTATCGTGGTTCAATAAAGAAAATTTATCTGAAGCCCCACAATGCCGCTAAGAGGAACAGAGAAGGTCCAGATGCAGTTTTTCTAGGAACAACAAGGTGTTATGGTGCAAAAGATTAAAGTTATGGATCTAGCCGCAAACGAAACTAGCAGGCATATCTAGAAAAAACTCAAATAAACTCGAAGCTAAGGGAAAGGCGGAGAAGCACTGATGAACATGGATAAACTCAAAGACCTAATGGAGATCTAGGGTTACGGGAAGGAAAACTTACCAGGGCCGTGCAGCAGTGGAGGAGTATCGCAGGAGCTCTGGTATGAACAGGGTGATGCAGCGGCCTAGTTGGTGCAGGTTCGAGGATCGACGGCGGGGGCGGCGGCGCTCGAGTTCTTCGGGTCGCGAGGAGGAAGACGAGAGGCAAGAGGGAAAAATGGAAAGGCCCCCCGACCCTATTTATAAAGAAAAAGGGGCAAACGGCAGACGCAAAAATCGAGGGGCCTGAAGCGGCGAAAGGGGGCGTAGTTGTTGCCTCGATCTTCGGGAGCAATTAATGAAGGGTATCTTTTTATGCAGAGATGACATCATGATGATTTACTGCAGTGACAGAAGATGATGTCACGGCTATTCACCAAGGTTTACACAGAGAAGACAACACGGCGGTTTATGGAGAATCGTTACAAGATGTTCATGGAATTTTCCTAAGTGTTGAAGATTGACATGAACAGGTTCAAATCAATTTCGGGCCTAATGTTGAGGATATAACCACTGAGTGTAAACCGCCCAGGAGTGGCCGGTTCACACTCAGCTATACTGAAGCCCGTGAAGACAAGAAGATGGCGCTTTACTGATGAAGTTTAGAGGCCCAGAGCCCAGAGGCGGATTAGGGCCCATAGTGGTAAACCGCCATATTTTATACTTGTACTGTAAGTTAGGGAAAGGGAGAGACCGAGCCGAACACTTGTATGAGTCGGCCTCAGGACTCTGTAAACCGGTTGGGCGTCAACCTGCGTATATAAAGGGATGACCCGGTGGCGGTTCAGGGACAACAGACAACAACTCGAGACCCAGGCAAGCGTATTTGCTCCCTGGTCATCGAAACCCCAATAATTCCATCACAACTAGACATAGGATTTTACCTTCATCGAAGGGACCGAACTAGTATAAACTCTTGTGTCCCTTGTCCAGTTTAACCCCTTCAGGCTAACCTCGTTGCGATGGCTCCACGACTAAGTCCTTCTATTAGGACATCTGATGTGATATTTCCACGACACACGTCATCGCAAGGGTTGAGCAGACCCTCGGTGCATAGCGCTTCAGCACCGCAGATCAAGGTAGGCATGTCAGCGCTGAGAGGTTGTAGCTCGCCGCACAACATGATCGATGGCGCGCCGCAGAGCAAGGTAGGCGCGTCCGCACCAATAGGCTGTGGCTCACCGCACGACGAGACCGTTGGAGCGCCGAAGAGCAAGAGGTGTGGCATGCCGCATAGTAAGACCAGATCCATCAGCACTTGCCTGCTGTCGTACGGCGTCGCAGCTGGGTACACGTCCCGTCAGTATCCCCATTCCTCGCCAGGAGTGGGCAAAGGACCTTTGTGTTGTACTTGCACAATAGGCCGGCTGCACCGTACTTGCACCGGACGCCTGCCGCACCGTTCGCATGGGTCGCGCCGTTTGCCTTGCCAAGTTCTGCTCGATGCCAACGCGCTGGTTGGTAGGCTCGACCGTCTCCTTGGCCCAGGTGTCCACCTGGGCGCAGTAGAGGAACATGGCCGTCGCATCCTCCAGCTGGCGATCTCCGATGAAGTAGCCAACTTGGAGCTCGAGATCGCGCTCCAGATGTACCACGAGCGTGTCGACCGCTTGGACGAATGCCTGCACAAGTTCAGGCAGAGCCAAGAGCTACCGTAGTCAAGGGTTGCTAGTCATGGTCTCATGGACGCATTTTATTTTTTTAAGTCGTTTTGACGTGGATAGCTATGTATACACAGCAATCATAGTATTGCTCTGTTTTGATGTGTGTACTCTGTTTTCCGTTATTATATGTTCTGTTTCAATGTGTGTATATACGCTTTCCATTCTGTATAGGTGGATGATAACAGCTAGATTCAAATTAGTATACAAATATTAGATAGAAAATGGAATTTATAATATATATATACAACAACAAAGCCTTTAGTCCGAAACAAGTTGGGGTAGGCTAGAGGTGAAACCCATAAGATCTCGCAACCAACTCATGGCTCTGGCACATGGATAGCAAGCTTCCACGCACCCCTGTCCATAGCTAGCTCTTTTGTAATACTCCAATCCTTCAGGTCTCTCTTAACGGACTCCTCCCATGTCAAATTCGGCCTACCCTGCCCTCTCTTGACATTCTCCGCACGCTTTAGCCGTCCTCTATGTACTGGTGCTTCTGGAGGCCTGCGCTGAATATGCCCAAACCATCTCAGATGATGTTGGACAAGCTTCTCTTCAATTGGTGCTACCCCAACTCTATCTTGTATATCATCATTCTGGACTCGATCCTTCCTTGTGTGGCCACACATCCATCTCAACATACGCATCTCCGTCACACCTAACTGTTGCACATGTCGCCTTTTAGTCGGCCAACACTCAGCGCCATACAACATTGTGGGTCGAACCGTCGTCCTGTAGAACTTGCCTTTTAGCTTTTGTGGCACTCTCGTGTCACAGAGAATGCCAGAAGCTTGGCGCCACTTCATCCACTCGGCTTTGATTCGATGGTTCACATCTTCATCAATACCCCCATCCTCCTGCAGCATTGACCCCAAGTACCGAAAGGTGTCCTTCTGAGGTACCACCTGGCCATCAAGGCTAACCTCCTCCTCCTCACACCTAGTAGTACTAAAACCGCACATCATGTCACAGAATATATATAATATCATCACATATACATTATGATACTTAATTACTAGGTACAATGCATAAAATTGAAAACGAACAATACTAAAACTAATAATCCCTCCTGGGAACAGTATTCTGGCAGCCCCTCGCGAGTAGCTCCCTCGTGTGCGTCGTCTTCCCAGAGCAGAGGCAGTCCTCCGCCTCCTCCGCCTCGCAGAGCTTGACGTACCGATCTGCCTCTTGATGGCGGACAAGCACGAATGATGTTGCCATTTCGTTGGGCGCCCACCAGAGCTCCTCGTCGGTGGCACACTAGAGCTTATCGGCCCACCTCCACACAGTAATGAGGCACCTAACGCTTTTGCCCTTCCTCACAAAGTACCCGTCTTCGTACACCTCCTCTGCACGATGACGCACCCGCCCCGAAACCTCCACCGCCTCCTTTTTCCAGGCGGCATCACAAGCTTCACAGGCCGCCTGGTACCTGGCTTCCTCCTCTTCCATCTCCTTCTTGAAAGCCACTTGCTTGGCTGTCTCAGCAGGCGACAGCGACTTCCAAATACAAAGATTGTACTGGCCCAAAAACCAATCCAAAGTTGGGGGGCTGGCGCAACCTCGTCCGGCGACGCGTAGGGGTCCTCCTCCCTGCTCTTCGAGTGAGTGTCCTCGGGGGTGGCGACTCCTCGTCGGCGCGTAGGCAGACCGGCGGCGCCATGGCAGAGATTTTAGAGAGAGGGAGAGAGAGAGAGAGAGAGAGAGCGGGGGGGAGGATGTAGATGAGAATGTAGGTGGGATGACGTGAGCAAGGTAGTATTTATTGGTGGCTAGAATCTAGATCAACGGGAACAACACACACGCCGGTCGCCGAAATTTATGAGTACTGTAGTTTGAATTACACACGATTCCCGCAAAAAAATCCATGTGTGAACATCATAGGTGACGGTTTCCAATACAGAACCGTGTCTTATTAATAACCCCCACCACTCACCTTCCAAACCTCGAGGCATGAAATAGAGTGCCAATCGTGTGGGATCTTGTTGTCTTGCCAGATCTTTACATTTTCTTTTTTAAACACCAGATATTTACATCGTCGATGATTTTTTAACTCACACACAAGTACATATTTTCGAACCGTTATGGTTAGCCATTGCATGTAGATGTAGTTCAAATTTGAATTACAGTCATTAAATGGCTAGAAAATCACTTAAATGTCATTAAAAGGTTAAACGACCCGTGAAATTTTCCAAATTTTCACATGAGAGTTGTATTAGTGCATGTTAAACATGGAAAAAAAATTAAGGTCATAAGAGGAAGCTATCTCCCGTTCGTCATCAAACAAGCATTGTTCCCTCTCGGAACCACGAGCCTTCTAGTCAGTTGCTCCGGTTTGTGACGGGTGTGTGTCCAAAATTTCGTCAAACGGGCCAATTTTTTTACCACAGCATCTTGGTGGCATGACATTACATCAAGCAAGGTTTCATGTTTTTCTGATCATTTTTTGATTTTTTTGGAGTTAAAATGGCATGGCACTCCATGCATGTGTCCATGCCGTGAGACCAAGATGTTTGAAAAATCCTTCTAATTTACTGCACATGGAATTAACTCGCACACAAGTACACAAATATGATTTAAATAGTGATGTGCCCACGACTTTGAATTACAAGGACTTTGATCATGATAATTGTTCTTTGATTGAATGTATTTCCTTGTTGCAATCCATGATAAATTCACCAATGCATATGAACAAAATAAACCTTTTACTAAACTTATTGTAGAAGCTATGATAAGTACCCATGAAGCAAAGCTTGAATTGGAGGTTTCTATATCTAGAAAATTTCATGATGAATGGGAACCTACTATTAAAGTTAAGATTAAAGATTATGAATCTAACGCTTTGTGTGATCTAGGTTCTAGCGTCTCTACTATACCAAAAATCTTTATGTGGTGTGCTAGGTCTCACCGATATGGATGCGTGTTCCCTCAATTTACATTTGGTGGATTCAACTATGAAGAAACCATTTGGTAGAGTAAATGATGTCCTCATACTTGTTAATAGAAATTATGTGCCCATGGATTTCATTGCGCTTGATATTTCAATGCAATATGTCTTGTCCTATAATACTTGGTAGGCCTTTTCTACAAACCATAAGTGTTAATATTGATATGAAAGAAGGAAATATACGATTCTAATTTCCATTAAGGAAAGTAATGGAACACTTCCCTAGGAAGAGAATTAAACCACCATATCAATCTATTATGAAGGCCACCTAGGGAATTAATTTGAAGGATGACAATACTGAAAACTTTGCCTTGCACCTAGCCAGGGGCGTAAAACAATAGCGCTTGTTGGGAGGCAACCCAATAGTTATCTTAAACTTTTTCTTTTACTTTCTCTTCTTGAGTGTTGACAATATTATTGCTACTATAATGATTGAGTTTTAATTAGTGCTTGTGCCAAGTAAAGCCTTTGGGACGATTTGGATAACAGTTGACTTGATTCCTTGAAAAAACAGAAACTTTTGCTCTTACTTCAAGAATTACCAACATTCACTGAAATGTGTGTTTGATCTAAAATATTTACACATGATTTATATACAAATTGCCCACATTTTCCGACTTTATATAGAATTTTTGGAGTTGTGGAAGTATGTTTTTTATCCAGATCATTATAGATTGTTCTGTTTTACTGCATAGTTTACTTGTTTTAATGATGCTATGGATTATATCGAGGGGTATAATTCATGAAGAAGTTAAGGTATTATGCAATAATAAATTGTGCATGAGTTTATAACAATACCTAAAGTTCATGATTTGTCTATTATACTAACGGATCTCACATGGTTTCTATTGAGTTTTGTGTGCTGAAGTTTTCAAGTTTTGGGTGAGATCACGATGGATGAAAGAATAAGGAGCGGCAAGAACCTAAGCTTGGGGTGCCCAAGGCACCCGAAGGTAATATTCAAGGATGTCCCAAGCATCTAAGCTTAGGGATGCCCCAGATTTATGCTCTTTCATCTACAATCTATTTGTATGTTACTTGGGGCTACATTTTTATTCATCACACGATATGAGATTTGCTTGGAGTGTCTTGTGCCATAGTTTTTCTTTTTGTTTTATTTTTAGTTTACCACAATCATTGTTTGCTGGACACACCTTTTGAGAGGGACACACATTTATCGTCATTTGTTACAATACTCTATGTGATTCACATATATCTTTTTAGCTAGGAAGTTGCTCTGTGTGATTCACTTATAACTGTAGAGCACGGCGGTAGTTATATTTTATATAAATGATTGCACTCTCATGCTTCACTTAAATATTTTTTAGAGTCTAGGAATAGTAGTTGGTAATGTGCTCGTGTTATAGGACTAGTCCAAGAAGGATAGGTATTCAAGGTGGATATAATAAAAACTTTCATGTAAATCACTAAATAGGAAACATATGGCTTAAGTATATTGATGTCGTAATATGAAAGGATATTGGTTCATGATCATTGGTTAGTACAAATATGAATATTAAAGCTTGTTATTAACTTCTCATCTAAGTGTTGGTCATGGCATGGTGGGGAGGTTTGAGCATTTGTATTTCCGATTGAAATCCTTGAGTGATGTTATAATTGGATGCGTGCGATGGTTAACTCCTACCAACCAATTCCCTAGGGGCATGCGAGTAGTACTTTGTTTTGAGGGTTAATAAACTTTCACAATAAGTATGTGAGTTCTTTATGAGTAATGTGAGTCCATGGATTGTATGCACTCCTACCTTTCCACAATTTGCTAGCCTCTTCGGTACCGTGCATTACCCTTTCTCACCTCGAGAGTTGGTGCAAAATTCACTGGTGCATCCAAACCATGTGCAATGATACACTCTATCACACATAATCCTCCTTATATCTTCCTCCAAACAGCCACCATACCTACCTATTTTGGCATTTCAATAACCATCCCGAGATATATCTCCATGCAACTTACACCGTTCCATCTCATGACTTGTGTGTTCATTGTCATATAGCTTTGCATGATCATATAGAGCTGATATGATATTTGTGGCACATCCACCATTCATTATTATTTTACATGTTAGGCTAGATCATTGCACATCCTGGTACATTGCCAGAGGCATTCATATAGATTCATATTGTTTCAATTATCGAGTTGTAAGTAAATAAAAGTGTGATGATCATCGTTATTAGAGCATTGTCCCAGAAAGGAAAGGATGACGGATATTATGATTCCCCCACAGGTCAGGCTGAGACTCTGGACAAAAAGAGAGAGGTCAAAAAGAGCCCAACAAAAAAAGAGAAAAATATATAATGAGAGAAAAGAGAGAAGGTCCAGTGTTACTATCCTTTTTCCACACTTGTGCTTCCGAGTAGCACCATGTTCTTCATATAGAGGGTCTCCTGAGTTATCACCTTCATATACTTGTGGGAATTTTTTTGTTATAGAACTTGGCTTGTATATTCCGATGATGGGCTTCCTCAAATGCCTGAGGTCTTCATGAGCAAGCAAGATGGATGCACACCCACTTAGTTTCTGTTGAGCTTTCATACATTTATAGCTCTTAGTGCATCTGTTGCATGGCAATCCCACTCCTCACATTGATATTGATTTATTGGCATCTCCATTGCCCGTTGATCCGCCGAGTTGATGTGAGACTTTCTTCCTTTTTGACTTCCCTTAATGATCTCTATCGCCGCATTCTATTCCACCTATAGTGCTATATCCATGGCTCACGCTCATGTATTGCATGGGGTTGCCGAAGCGCGTTAGAAGTACAATCCAATTTCCTGGTTTGACACCAGGATGCTCATGATTTATATTTATGCGGTGAAGGTGGAGTCATGCCATGCTAACATGATGAAATGAGTAGGGATAACATTCGTTAAGGATTATATATTTTGAAAAAGTAATGATTATGCTTCTTATATTCATGGATATTATTATGTTGATATTGCTACTTCACCGTTTCTTAATAATTATACTGTACAGAGATTACATGATACACATGTTAGGTAGCATTCAACATAATTTTTTTGGTTTTTATCACTTACCTACTCGAGGATGAGCAGGAATTAAGCTTGGGGATGCTGATACATCTCCAACATATCTATAGTTTTTGATTGTTTCATGCTATTATATTATCAATCTTGGATGCTTTATATGCATTTTTATGCTATTTTATATAATTTTTGGGACTAACCTATTAACCAAGTGCTAGTTCCTATTTTTTGCTTGTTTTTGGCTTTTCATAAAATCAGAACCAAATGAAGTCCAACCACGATGAAATTTATGGTGATTTTTTCTAGACAAGAAGGGACTCTTGAAGGTTTGGGAGGAGACCAGACGTGCTACAGGAGAGCCATGAGCTCACAAGGCGCGCCCCGTGAGCTCGTGACTCCCACACAACTTTGTTTGACATAATTCCACCTCTATAAATTCTCAAATATTCCCAACCAATAGAGAGCCACCCGAAACACTTTTTTCTCTGCCACAAGCTTCTGTTCTTCTGCTAGCCCATTTGGAGGCCTTTTCCAGTACTCTACCGGAGGGGAGCCGATCACGGAGGGCTTGTACATCATCCTTGTTGCCTTCTGCTGATGCATCAGTAGTTCACCACAAACCTATGGGTCCATAGCTAGTAGCTAAATGGCCTCTTCTCTCTCTTTGATCTTCAATACAATGTTCTCCTTGATCTTCTTGGAATTATATCCAGTGTAATCTTCTTTTGCGATGTGTTTGTTGGGATCCGATGAATTGTGGGTTTATGATCAGATTATTCATTGAAAGTAATTTATTCTTTCTGAACTTTATCATGCATGGTTGTTATAGATTTGTATTTCTCTCTGAACTGTCTATTTGGTTTGGCCAACTAGGTTAATTAATCTTCAGTGGGAGAGGTGCTCTCTAATGGGTTCAATTTTGCGGTGTCCTCACCCAGTGATAGAAGGGGTAGCGAGGCATGTATTGTATTGTTCCTATTAAGGGTAAATTGACGGGGTTTAATCATATTGCTTGAGTTTACTTTGTCTACATCATGTCATGTTGCTTAAGGCATTACTCTGATTGTCATGAACTTAATACCATAGATGCATGCTGGATAGCGCTCCATTGGTGGAGTAAAAGTAGTAGATGCATGATCATTGCCATGAATACGTCATAACTATGCGCTTTTCTATCAATTTCCCAATAGTAATTTGTTTATCTGTCGTATGCTATTGTTTCGAGAGAGCAGCCTCTACTGAAAACTATGGCCTCCGGGTCTACTTTAATCATATTATAAAAAACCAAAAATGCTTCTGGCAATTATTTTGTTTTGTAGTTTATCTATCTACCTATACAAGATTTGGACCATGCAAGTAACGAGTTCAAGGGGATTGACAACCCTCTTGCGCGCATTGGGTGCAAGTATTTGCTTTTGTGTGTGCAGGTGTTGTTGCTAGGATTTACACGGTTATCCTTTTGGTTCGATAAACCTTGGTTCTCGCTGAGGGAAATACTTATCTCTATTGTACTACTTCACCCTTCCTCCTCGGGGAACATCCCAACTTAGCTCACAAGTAGAAGCCCTCCATGTCACGCTCAGCGGCTAGGATGGTGCTTAACTACCACCTAGTTGGTTGCCTAGATGTACATCAACATTTGTTCACCGAGGTAAGGAGCGACCATGATAGGATTGATGGCCAACATCATTTTGATTTCTTCCAGTGTTGTGTTGCCCTCTAGTGTCCACTTAAAGCCCCTAGTATGTTTAAGAAGCCGGTAAAGGGGGAGCATCTTTTCCCCGGGGCGTGAGATGAATCTTCTTAGGAAGACAGCGCACCCTGCCAATCGCTAGGTATGCTTAATCTCAGTAGGTGATTCAAGTCGCGGCAGTTCCCTGATTTTGTCAGGGTTAGCCTCGATACTCCTATGTGAGATGATAAAAGCGAGGAGCTTGCTAGAGGGGACGCAGAATATGCATTTTTTGGGGTTTAGCTTGATGTTGTATGCGCTAAGATTCTTGAATGTCTCGCGCAAATCGTCAATTAGGGTGCTAGCATGCCTGATTTTAGCATCTAAGTTGTCTGCATAAGCCTAAGTGGTAGTGTCAATTTGTGGGTGTAGACATGTTTGTATCATTCATTGATAAGTGGGGCGGCATTTTTTAGCCCAAAGGGCATGGTAGTTAAGCAGAACGGGGCATAAGGGGTGATCAATATGGTTGCCTCTTGGTCAGATTCTTTCATCTTTATCTGGTGATAGCCTGAGTATGCATCCAGAAATCATAACAGATCATGCCTAGCCGTTGCATCGACTATTTGATCAGTACGTGGTAGGGGAAGGGATCCTTGGGCCAGGCTTTGTTGATGTCCTTAAAGTCGACACATAAGCGCCAGGATTTGTCCTTCTTTGGCACCATAACTAGTGTTGATAACCAATCCGGATGTTTAACTTCTCATGTGAATCTGGCCTCCAGCAGTTTGGCCAACTCTTCTCCCATCGCCTGTCTTTTTGCTTGGAGAACGTGCATAGTGCATGTTTGACTGGTATGAATTAGGAGATTCTGTTCAGGCTATGTTATGCAAGTTCCCGTGGGACACGTGGTTTGTCGGAAGGGTCCCAACGAATATATCCCAGTTATCATGGTGAAAGTCACGGAGCGCCACATCCAGTGTGGCGTCCAGGCGAGTTCCAATAGAGGTTGTTTTAGACGGGTCCTCAGGATGGACTTGGAACTTGAGGATCTCGTCGGTTGGTTTAAAGGATCTTGGTTTTGAGCATTTGGCAAGGACCCTATCATCACTATTGACTGTTGCCCATAGCTCAGATAAATCCTCGTCCACTAACGTCTCTGATTTGATCTCAATGGCCGAAAGTTGTAGTCTTATCCTCTACTTTAAATGAGCGATTAGGGTCACCATCTATTAGGATCACACCATTAGGCCCAGGCATTTTTACTTCATGTATGCGCAGTGGGGCAAGGTGTGGATTTTGGCGAACGTTGATCGGCTGAGCAACACCTGGTAGCCGCTCCGAAATGGGACTATATCAAAGCTTAACGCCTCGACCCGATAATTATCGGGAGTTCCGAATACCACGTCTAGCACTTCTTTTCCTAGGATAATGCCTTTAAAGTTAGTCTTGATTGGTTTGACGAGGGAATTTTTGAATTACATATTTTGTAAAGTTTCCTCATGGACGAAGTGAAGGTTGCTTCCACCATCCATCATGACTTTATATAGGCGATAGCCGTCAATTACGGGGTCGAGGACGAGAGTTGCAACTCATCACTTGTGGACTCCCCCTGATTGATCTTGATGATCGAAAGTGATCGGAATGTCCAACCACTTAGCATCCGGTGTCATCATGTTTTTTGATGGCACATATCTCCCGAAGAGCTCCCTCCGATGATTTCGCGAGCTGTGCGTCTCGTAAATCATATACATGTCCTTGGCCTCTGACGGGTATTGTCCTTGGTCATGGTTGATCTTTATACCCCAGGTCTACCTATTATCAGGGTTACCGAGGCACGCAAGGCCTTCTTTCACCTGTCTGAGTATCCAACAATGCATGTCTCTGTGGGTAGCCAGTCTATTCGACATGGCGGGGTGGATTGCCCACGACTGGTCAAGTATTATGTCCAGTTTTAATTTTCCCTCACTGGTGCCTATCCAAATCTTTTTGTGCGGGGGCTGTTTTACATATTCATCGATGTCGTTGCACTTACGAATATGATTGCGATGGATGTGCCCGCCTTCGCATGTTGTTCCGAGCGATCCCAAGCTGGGGTGCTTGGTTAAGCAGCCATATTTCATGGCGCAATAGTTCGACATTAGGTCGGAGAGTGCAACAAACGTCCTTGGGCGATGGCGGCTAATGTCCCTGGTGACCCATTCATCTCAAATATTAAGGCAGAATTCTACCAGGGCTTCCATGTCCTCGCAGTTCGGGATCTCATTCTTCTTTGATAGAAAACGGGTCCAAAATTGTCAGATAGTTTCTTTTCTTTTGGACGAAGAGTGACAGATACCATATGTCTATTTGTCTAGTGTTCCCAAGGAAGCATTTGAGATGGGTGGTGGGTCGGCGCGTAATTTTGGTCCCAATCCGAGCTAACATAAGTCCCAAGGGTGGTTCCTTTGGGAACTCATCTGACATTCCTTCGGAGTTATGTAATGGGGCGAGATATGTTGTCTGGATACCAAATTGAATCGTCGGGTTCAAACTCAAGGCTTGATCCGGGTAGGTGTGGCTTTAGTATCAAGCCTGACCTAACGTTGGTGCTTGGATGCATGTGGCCTACTACTCCTCGGTCTGATCTAACATCATGAGCAAGGAAATAGCAGCGGTTTCTGATTCGTGAGTTTGACATCCCAATGGGGAGTTACAGTTTCGATCCACCCCAGTTGGATAGTTGAATTGGCGAGAGGTCGTTCTGGTTCTGAGATTGCGCTGGTGTTGCTTGAAGGAAATATGCCCTAGAGGCAATAATAAAGTTATTATTTATTTCCTCATATCATGATAAATGTTTATTATTCATGCTAGAATTGTATTAACCGGAAACATGATACACGTGTGAATACATAGACAAACATAAAGTCACTAGTATGCCTCTACTTGACTAGCTCATTAATCAAAGATATGGTTATGTTTCCTAACCATAGACATGTGTTGTCATTTGATTAATGGGATCACATCATTAGGAGAATGATGTGATTGACATGACCCATTCCGTTAGCCTAGCACTTGATCGTTTAGTATGTTGCTATTGCTTTCTTCATGACTTATACAAAGTTCCTGCAACTATGAGATTGTGCAACTCACGTTTACCGGAAGAACACTTTGTGTGCTACCAAACGTCACAACGTAACTGGGTGATTATAAAGGTGCTCTACAGGTGTTTCCGAAGGTACATGTTGGGTTGGCATAATTCGAGATTAGGTTTTGTCACTCCGATTGTCGGAGAGGTATCTTTGGGCCCTCTCGGTAATACTCATCGCCTAAGCCTTGCAAGCATTGTAACTAATGAGTTAGTTATAAGATGATGTGTTACAAAACGAGTAAAGAGACTTGCCGGTAACGAGATTGAACTAGGTATTGGATACCGAGGATCAAATCTCGGGCAAGTAACATACCGATGACAAAGGGAACAACGTATGTTGTTATGCGGTTTGACCGATAAAGATCTTCGTGGAATATGTAGGAACCAATATGGGCATCCAGGTTCCGCTATTGGTTATTGACCGAGAATAGTTCTAGGTCATGTCTACATAGTTCTCGAACCCGTAGGGTCCGCACGCTTAACGTTACGATGACAGTTTTATTATGAGTTTACAAGTTTTGATGTACCGAAGTTTGTTCGGAGTCCCGGATGTGATCACGGACATGACGAGGAGTCTCGAAATGGTCGGGACATAAATATTTATATATTGGACGACTATATTCAGACACCGGAAGTGTTCCGGGTGATTTCGGAGAAAACCGAAGTGCCGGAGGGTTACCGGAACCTCCCCGGAGAGTTAATGGGCCACATGGGCCTTGGTGGGAAGAGAGAGGGGCAGCCAGGAAGGGCCGCGCGCCCCCTCTCCCTCTGGTCCGAATTGGACTAGGAGGGGGGGCGGCGCCCCCCTCTTTCCTTCCCCTCCTCTCCCCCTTCCTTCCCGTCCTAGTAGGAGTAGGAAAGGAGGAGTCCTACTCCTACTAGGAGGAGGGGGACTCCTCCTGGCGCGCCCAACAAGGGCCAGCCGGCCTCCCCCCTCCCTCCTTTATATACGGGGGCAGGGGGCACCCCATAGACACATAAGTTGATCTACAGATCGTTCCTTAGCCATGTGCGGTGCCCCCCTCCACCATATTCCACCTCGGTCATATCGTCGTGGAGTTTAGGCGAAGCTCTGCGCCGGTAGAGCATCATCATCGTCACCACGCCGTCGTGCTGACGGAACTCATCCCTGAAGCTTTGCTGGATCGGAGCCTGGGGATCGTCATCGAGCTAAACGTGTGCTGAACTCGGAGGTGCCGTACGTTCAGTGCTTGGATCGGTCGGATCGTGAAGATGTACGACTACATCAACCGCGTTGTCATAACGCTTCCGCTTACGGTCTACGAGGGTACATGGACGAACACTCACCCCTCTCGTTGCTATGCATCACCATGATCTTGCGTGTACGTAGGAAATTTTTTGAAATTACTACGTTCCCCAACAGTGGTATCAGAGCCAGGTTTTATGCGTTGATGTTATATGCACGAGTAGAACACAAGTGAGTTGTGGGCGATACAAGTCATATTGCTTACCAGCATGTCATACTTTGGTTCGGCGGTGTTGTGAGATGAAGCGGCCCGGACCGACATTACGCGTACGCTTACGCGAGACTGGTTTCACCGTTGCGAGCATTCGTGCTTAAAGGTGGCTGGCGGGTGTCTGTCTCTCTCACTTTAGCTGAATCGAGTGTGGCTACGCCCGGTCCTTGCGAAGGTTAAAACAGCACCAACTTGACAAACTATCATTGTGGTTTTTATGCATAGGTAAGAACGGTTCTTGCTTAAAGCCCGTAGCAGCCACGTAAAATTTGCAACAACAAAGTAGAGGACGTCTAACTTGTTTTTGCAGGGCATGTTGTGATGTGATATGGTCAAGACGTGATGCTATATTTTATTGTATGAGATGATCATGTTTTGTAACCGAAGTTATCGGCAACTGGCAGGAGCCATATGGTTGTCGCTTTATTGTATGAAATGCAAACGCGCTGTAATTGCTTTACTTTATCACTAAGCGGTAGTGATAGTCGTAGAAGCAATAGTTGGTGAGACGACAACGATGCTACGATGAAGATCAAGGTGTCGCGCCGGTGACGATGGTGATCATGACGATGCTTCGGAGATGGAGATCACAAGCACAAGATGATGATGACCATATCATATCACTTATATTGATTGCATGTGATGTTTATCCTTTATGCATCTTATCTTGCTTTGATTGACGGTAGCATCTTAAGATGATCTCTCACTAAAATTATCAAGAAGTGTTCTCCCTGAGTATGCACCGTTGCCAAAGTTCGTCGTGCCCAGACACCACGTGATGATCGGGTGTGATAAGCTCTACGTCCATCTACAACGGGTGCAAGCCAGTTTTGCACACGCAGAATACTCAGGTTAAACTTGACGAGCCTAACATATGCAGATATGGCCTCGGAACACGGAGACCGAAAGGTCGAGCGTGAATCATATAGTAGATATGATCAACATAGTGATGTTCACCATTGAAAACTACTCCATCTCACGTGATGATCGGTTATGGTTTAGTTGATTTGGATCACGTGATCACTTAGATGACTAGAGAGATGTCTGTCTAAGTGGGAGTTCTTAAGTAATATGATTAATTGAACTTAAATTTATCATGAACTTAGTACCTGATAGTATTTTTCTTGTCTATGTTTGTTTGTAGATAGATGGCTCGTGCTGTTGTTCCGTTGAATTTTAATGCGTTCCTTGAGAAAGCAAAGTTGAAAGATGATGGTAGCAATTACACGGACTGGGTCCGTAACCTGAGGATTATCCTCATTGCTGCACAGAAAAGTTACGTCCTGGAAGCACCGCTGGGTGCCAGGCCTGCTGCTGATGCAACTGACGATGTTAAGAACGTCTGGCAGAGCAAAGCTGATGACTACTCTATAGTTTAGTGTGCCATGCTTTACAGCTTAGAACCGGGTCTTCAACGACGTTTTGAACGTCATGGAGCATATGAGATGTTCCAGGAGTTGAAGTTAATATTTCAAGCAAATGCCCGGATTGAGAGATATGAAGTCTCCAATAAGGTCTACAACTACAAGATGGAGGAGAGTAGTTCTGTCAGTGAACATATACTCAAAATGTCTGGGTATAATAGTCACTTGATTCAACTGGGAGTTAATCTTCCGGATGATAACGTCATTGACAGAATTCTCCAATCACTGCCACCAAGCTACAAGAGCTTTGTGATGAACTATAATATGCAAGGGATGAACAAGACTATTCCCGAGCTCTTCGCAATGCTAAAAGCTGCGGAGGTAGAAATCAAGAAGGAGCATCAAGTGTTGATGGTCAACAAGACCACTAGTTTCAAGAAAAGGGGCAAAGGGAAGAAGAAGGGAAACTTCAAGAAGAACAGCAAGCAAGTTGCTGCTCAAGAGAAGAAACCCAAGTCTGGACCTAAGCCTGAAACTGAGTGCTTCTACTGCAAGCAGACTGGTCAATGGAAGCGGAACTGCCCCAAGTATTTGGCGGATAAGAAGGATGGCAAAGTGAACAAAGGTATATGTGATATACATGTTATTGATGTGTACCTAACTAGATCTCGTAGTAGTACCTGGGTATTTGATACTGGTTCTGTTGCTAATATTTGCAACTCGAAACAGGGACTACGGAGTAAGCGAGCACTGGCCAAGGACGAGGTGACGATGCGCGTGGGAAACGGTTCCAAAGTCGATGTGATCGCGGTCGGCACGCTACCTCTACATCTACCTTCGGGATTAGTTTTAGACCTGAATAATTGTTATTTGGTGCCAGCGTTGAGCATGAACATTATATCTGGATCTTGTTTGATGCGAGACGGTTATTCATTTAAATCAGAGAATAATGGTTGTTCTATTTATATGAGTAATATCTTTTATGGTCATGCACCCTTGAAGCATGGTCTATTTTTATTAAATCTCGATAGTAGTGATACACATATTCATAGTGTTGAAACCAAAAGATGCAGAGTTAATAATGATAGTGCAACTTATTTGTGGCACTGCCGTTTGGGTCATATCGGTGTAAAGCGCATGAAGAAACTCCATACTGATGGACTTTTGGAATCACTTGATTATGAATCACTTGGTACTTGCGAACCGTGCCTTATGGGCAAGATGACTAAAACGCCGTTCTCCGGAACTATGGAGCGAGCAACTGATTTGTTGGAAATCATACATACTGATGTTTGTGGCCCAATGAATGTTGAGGCTCGCGGCGGGTATCGTTATTTTCTCACCTTCACAGATGATTTGAGCAGATATGGGTATATCTACTTGATGAAACACAAGTCTGAAACATTTGAAAAGTTCAAAGAATTTCAGAGTGAAGTGGAAAATCATCGTAACAAGAAAATAAAGTTTCTATGATCTGATCATGGAGGAGAATATTTGAGTTATGAGTTTGGCCTACACTTGAAACAATGTGGAATAGTTTCGCAACTCACGCCACCTGGAACACCACAACGAAATGGTGTGTCCGAACATCGTAATCGCACTTTACTTGATATGGTGCGATCTATGATGTCTCTTACTGATTTACCGCTATCATTTTGGGGTTATGCTTTAGAGACAGCCGCATTCACGTTAAATAGGGCACCATCAAAATCCGTTGAAATGACGCCTTATGAACTGTGGTTTGGCAAGAAACCAAAGTTGTCGTTTCTTAAAGTTTGGGGCTGCGATGCTTATGTGAAGAAACTTCAACCAGATAAGCTCAAACCTAAATCGGAGAAATGTGTCTTCATAGGATACCCAAAAGAGACTACTGGGTACAACTTCTATCACAGATCCGAAGGCAAGACATTCGTTACCAAGAATGGATCCTTTCTAGAGAAGGAGTTTCTCTCGAAAGAAGTGAGTGGGAGGAAAGTAGAACTTGATGAGATAATTGTATCTACTCCCTTATTGGAAAGTAGTTCATCACGAGAACCAGTTCCTATGACAACTACACCAATTAGTGAGGAAGCTAATGATAATGATCATGAAACTTCAGATCAAGTTTCTACTGAACCTCGTAGGTCTACCAGAGTAAGATCCGCACCAGAGTGGTATGGTAATCCTATTCTGGAAGTCATGTTACTTGACCATGATGAACCTACGAACTATGAGGAAGCGATGATGAGCCCGGATTCCGCAAAATGGCTAGAAGCCATGAAATCTGAGATGGGATCCATGTATGAAAACAAAATATGGACTTTGGTTGACTTGCCCGATAATCGGAAAGCCATTGAGAATAAATGGATCTTTAAGAAGAAGACTGACGCTGATGGTAATATAACTGTCTATAAAGCTCGACTTGTTGCAAAAGGTTTTCGACAAGTTCAAGGGGTTGACTACGATGAGACTTTCTCACCCGTAGCGATGCTTAAGTCCGTCCGAATCATGTTAGCTATTGCTGCATTTCATGATTATGAAATTTGGCAAATGGATGTCAAGACTGCATTCTTGAATGGATTTCTAGAAGAAGAGTTGTATATGATGTAGCCGGAAGGTTTTGTTGATCCAAAAGGTGCTGACAAAGTGTGCAAGCTCCAGCGTTCCATTTATGGACTGGTGCAAGCATCTCGGAGTTGGAATAAACGCTTTGATAGTGTGATCAAAGCATATGGTTTTATACAGACTTTTGGAGAAGCCTGTATTTACAAGAAAGTGAGTGGGAGCTCTGTAGCATTTCTAATTTTATATGTAGATGACATATTATTAATTGGAAATGATGTAGAATTTCTGGATAGCATAAAAGGATACTTGAATAAAAGTTTTTCAATGAAAGACCTCGGTGAAGCTGCTTACATATTGGGCATCAAGATCTATAGAGATAGATCAAGACGCTTAATTGGACTTTCACAAAGCACATACCTTGACAAAATTTTGAAAAGGTTCAAAATGGATCAGGCAAAGAAAGGATTCTTGCCTGTGCTACAAGGTGTGAAGTTGAGTCAAACTCAATGCCCGACTACAGCAGAAGATAGAGAGAAAATGAAAAAAGTTCCCTCTGCTTCAGCCATAGGCTCTATCATGTATGCAATGCTGTGTACCAGACCTGACATATGCTTAGCAATAAGCTTGGCAGGAAGGTACCAAAGCAATCCAGGAGTGGATCACTGGACAGCGGTCAAGAACATCCTGAAATACCTGAAAAGGACTAAGGATATGTTTCTCGTATATGGAGGTGACAAAGAGCTAGTCGTAAACGGTTACGTCGATGCAAGCTTTGACACTGATCCGGACGATTCTAAATCGCAAACCGGATACGTGTTTTTATTAAACGGTGGAGCTGTAAGTTGGTGCAGTTCTAAACAAAGCATCGTAGCGGGATCTACATGTGAAGCGGAGTACATAGCTGCTTCGGAAGCAGCAAATGAAGGATTCTGGATGAAGGAGTTCATTTCCGATCTAGGTGTCATACCTAGTGCATCGGGACTAATGAAGATCTTCTCTGACAATACTGGTGCAATTGCCTTGGCAAAGGAATCCAGATTTCACAAGAGGACCAAGCACATCAAGAGACGCTTCAATTCCATTCGGGACCAAGTCCAAGTGGGAGACATAGAGATTTGCAAGATACATACGGATCTGAATGCTGCAGACCCGTTGACTAAGCCTCTCTCATGAGCAAAACATGATCAGCACCAAGACTCCATGGGTGTTAGAATCATTACTATGTAATCTAGATTATTGACTCTAGTGCAAGTGGGAGACTGAAGGAAATATGCCCTAGAGGCAATAATAAAGTTATTATTTATTTCCTCATATCATGATAAATGTTTATTATTCATGCTAGAATTGTATTAACCGGAAACATGATACACGTGAGAATACATAGACAAACATAAAGTCACTAGTATGCCTCTACTTGACTAGCTCATTAATCAAAGATGGTTATGTTTCCTAACCATAGACATGTGTTGTCATTTGATTAATGGGACCACATCATTAGGAGAATGATGTGATTGACATGACCCATTCCGTTAGCCTAGCACTTGATCGTTTAGTATGTTGCTGTTGCTTTCTTCATGACTTATACAAAGTTCCTGCAACTATGAGATTGTGCAACTCATGTTTACCGAAAGAACACTTTGTGTGCTACCAAACGTCACAACGTAAATGGGTGATTATAAAGGTGCTCTACAGGTGTTTCCGAAGGTACATGTTGGGTTGGCATAATTCGAGATTAGGTTTTGTCACTCCGATTGTCGGAGAGGTATCTCTGGGCCCTCTCGGTAATACTCATCGCCTAAGCCTTGCAAGCATTGTAACTAATGAGTTAGTTATAAGATGATGTGTTACAGAACGAGTAAAGAGACTTGCCGGTAACGAGATTGAACTAGGTATTGGATACCGACGATCAAATCTCAGGCAAGTAACATACCGATGACAAAGGGAACAACATATGTTGTTATGCGGTTTGATCGATAAAGATCTTCGTAGAATATGTAGGAACCAATATGGGCATCCAGGTTCTGCTATTGGTTATTGACCGAGAATAGTTCTAGGTCATGTCTACATAGTTCTCGAACCCGTAGGGTCCGCACGCTTAACGTTACGATGACAGTTTTATTATGAGTTTACAAGTTTTGATGTACTGAAGTTTGTTTGGAGTACCGGATGTGATGACGGACATGACGAGGAGTCTCGAAATGGTCGAGACATAAAGATTGATATATTGGACGACTATATTCGGACACCGGAAGTGTTCCGGGTGATTTCGGAGAAAACCGTAGTGCCGGAGGGTTACCGGAACCCCCCCCCCCTCGGAGAGTTAATGGGCCACATGGGACTTGGTGGGAAGGGAGAGGGGCGGCCAGGAAGGGCCGCGCGCCCCCTCTCCCTCTGGTCCGAATTGGACTAGGAGGGGGGGCGGCGCCCCCCTCTTTCCTTCCCCTCCTCTCCCCCTTCCTTCCCCTCCTAGTAGGAGTAGGAAAGGAGGAGTCCTACTCCTACTAGGAGGAGGACTCCTCCTCCTGGCGCGCCCAACAAGGGCCGGACGGCCTCCACCCTCCCTCCTTTATATACGGGGGAGGGGGCACCCCATAGACACATAAGTTGATCTACGGATCGTTCCTTAGCTGTGTGCGGTGCCCCCCTCCACCATATTCCACCTCAGTCATATCATCGTAGAGTTTAGGCGAAGCCCTGCGCCGGTAGAGCATCATCATCGTCACCATGCCGTCGTGCTGATGGAACACATCCCCAAAGCTTTGCTGGATCGGAGCCCGGGGATCGTCATCGAGCTAAACGTGTGCTGAACTCGGAGGTGTCGTATGTTCGGTGCTTGGATCGGTCGGATCGTGAAGACGTACGACTACATCAACCGCGTTGTCATAACGCTTCCACTTACGGTCTATGAGGGTACATGGACGAACACTCTCCCCTCTCGTTGCTATGCATCACCATGATCTTGCGTGTACGTAGGAATTTTTTTGAAATTACTATGTTCCCCAACATTGCTTTGATCGCCATTCATGAGAACCATCGGACTGCTCTTACTACTTAGGGGGGCCCGCATGGTCCACCAATGACGAAGTCAAGTCTAGCAGATCTCGAGAGGGGTGTCCCGAATGAGTAGCCTTGGTGTGATGGTAATATGGACACAATATTTTACCTAGGCATGGGCTCTCTCGAAGAAATAATATCCTACATACTACTTTGATTGTATTGATTTCGAGGGAGAACAAAGTACAGGTTGATCTACCGCGATATTATTGTGTGGATGTCTTCTATGAGCCATATCTCTGTTTATATAGGTACCGGAGGTATCTAGGGCTTACATATAGGTCGGTTACGACTAAGGTAATTGTGGTTTAGATGACCTCTAAGTCTTGGAGTAGGTGCCAAGTCTTTGGAAACATCCCATTTTGGCGCTCCTGGACCCAATGAACATAGCCCACTAGTAAATCATCATGGGGGTCCTCGGCCTGGCCCTCCTGGCCAGGAGACAACATGGCAAGTACCCTATTGTCTAGGACACCATCACCACCAGCGTCTAAAAGGTCATGGACTCCAACGAGGATGAGTAGGGCATGGGAGGCAGCGGGGCATCAAGTCCCAAATGGGTTGGCCCGTCTCCCATGCTCTACTCTTCCTTGTCAGTGATCGGACCTTCACTTCACAGGCCTTATAGCCTCCGCACATGGAGACAATAAGATGAACCCGGTGATCACCGGAAGGGAACAACAAGGACTTGGGGGACGAGCGTCGTCTTATGCTACGTTTAGGTCCGGTCTATTTTTAATTAAAATATGTTGAAAATGCAATGAATGTGCTCAGGTTTATATGAAAATCATATGGTTTGCATGTAATTCACCTGTTTGGTTGAAATCTGGTTTGAAATGTATGCGGCTATGGTTGGATGACTGGTTCCCACATAAGTGTCTGCAGACTACCCCCCAGTACGTGGATGGATGCAGTGTTCGGTTTGGGGGCCAGCGTCGGAGATTCCCTTATTCTTATTTTCCAGGTCGGTAGCGAGTCAGTGGCCACATGTCATCCAAAACTGTGGGCAGTTGGGGGTATGCTAGAAGACCAAATGAGCGACCAACAGTTATAGCGGTCATCCGAAACCGAGATCGAGGACGACGAGCTATCCCTGTGTGCTTCCTCAAAAGCTAGAGAATAAGGACTTTCAACTGGAAAAAAACCATCCTAACCTGTCCTCCTCTATCCTCGACGTAGCCCTAATCTTCAAAATTTCTGAGACATCACACCAAAGTAATTAAGCTCTACATAACTTGGGCTTCCAAGAACTATTGCCATTTAGAAGTTCAAAGATGAAATGAATACAACACCACTTGAGTGCTGATGGGCCTGTAATAGTGTGGTCGTGGTATCCAATTTGTTTTTCCATACACATATCACTACAAAAAAAGACACATCCGTGACATTTTTGGCCGAACAAAAAAAATTATGTCATACTTATAACACTTCTATGATGATAATTGTGACAAAACCTGGTATCATCATAGATGTGGTGGGCTCCTACTTCTATGACAAAAAATCATGACAGAAAATGGGCTTTCCGTCCTCGGCGGGCTGGAGATGCAGCTGCATGACATTTTTTAGGCCGTCCATGACGGAAAAAACTATGATAGAAGCGAGGGCGAGGAAAATATCGGGAATTCCCGGTTACGGTGGATGGTCGGGGGCTAAGCGATGCGCGTTTCTCTTGTACCGTACACGCGTGAGTGCGAGGCGTTGGGCTCTAACTGAACCCGAGCGAGGTGTCGCCTAACTGAACCCGAGCGATTGCACTGCAGGCTACGCATTATTGAACCCGAGCGATCGAGCGATTCCTTCGCTACTATTGCTAACTGAAGATGATCGATGCTGCCTCTAGACGAATAGTGAGCATTGCTAGGGGGTTTTTGATGAATAGTGAGCGTTGCTGGGGGGGTTTGGATGAACAGTTCCCGGTGGGGGTGGATGAACAAAACCCCGTGGTGTTGCCTCTAGATGAAAAGGACCCCGATCGATCGAGCCGATTGGGGCTGGATGAACAGGACCCCATGGAGGGCTGGATGAATAGGAGGACCCCATGGAGGGCTAGTTGAAAAGTAGTCACTGGAGGGCTGGATGAACAGTAGCCCGTGGAGGGGTGGTTGAACAGGAGCCCGTGGAGAGGACTAGTTGAAGAGTAGCTGGTGGAGTAGCGCGCGGTGGAGGCTGGATAAACAGGAGCCCGTGGATGAACAGTCGCTGGTGGAGGCTGGAGGAGGTCGACGGTGGATGAACAGTAGCCCGTGGAGGCTGGAGGAGGTCGACGGTGGAGATGAACAGTATCTTGAGGAGTCCCATTTTACGGTACGCCACACCCCTCCCGATGAACAAGACCCCCATTTCGACCGTAGCACTCCAGCACAAGTTCGTTTCCTCCGTTTTGCGGTACGCCACACCCCTCCCGATCAACAGGACCCCGTTTCGACCATAGGAGGTCCAACAGAAGTCTGTTTCCTCCGTTTTGCGGTACGCCAGACTCCTCCCAATGAACAGGATCCCGTTTCGACCATGGCCGTTCGAACACAAGGTCGTTTCCTTTGTTGTGCGGTAGGCCAAGCCTCATTTCCATTGGCTATTTCGTCCAAGCCCTCCCGATGAACACGACGATGCATTCCGTTCTGACCCAGCCGGTTGGCTCCCCATGAACACGACGACGATGTTGTTTCTCCATCTGACCCAGCAATGTACACGAGCCCTGGCCATACGTATGCGCAAGTAGGCATTCGAGACCCCGCCCGTTTGTACGTACGTGGCCGTATTCACTTTCTTGCACCCTGGCCATTGTATGTATGTGTATATGCTACGAGCGCGCCTCTACTACGACACGTGCACGCCTCTACTACGACACGTGCACGCCTCTACTACGACACGTGCGCGCCTCTACATCGACCAATATGTACATACACGTTCGTGACCAGATAGACAACGCTACGTACGCTTCGACCAGGTGGGTCCCGACTTTCAGGCACTTCCTTGCATGCGAAGATGTAGCTGGTGGGTCCCAGCAGTCAGGGGGGAACATTTTTTTCGTGAAATATGGTGGCCCCTTCAGTGGGTCCCTGCTGTCAGGTTGAGGAATAATTATTTTGCGCGTAATAAGGACGCACTTCCTTGCGGCCGTCGTGGACCCAGCTGTCAGCCTCTCCATCTACAGTACTCTTCCGATGGAAGTCGTTCCTTGACCATGTTGACCATGCCGCGCCGAGAGCACCAGGGCGATGGACGACGGCGAGGACTAGGAAGTGGACGACGCGGAGCCGGGGAAGATGCGGCAGTGGAAGCCCGCGAGGAGAGGAGTACGAGGGTTCACTGCTTCAGCTGCGGGGTGAGGCTGCCATCACCACAGGGCCTGGCCAGCGGTGGGAATAGTTGGGGGCGGTGAGGCCTCCGCGGCAGCACAGCCGGCCGCGGGAGGCAGGAGCATGCGGCACGACCGGCGCTGCTTTGGGAGGCTAGAGCAAGAAGACCAAAGGTTGAAGAAGCACTACGGCCGTTGGATGGACATCGTACGGTCAATAGAGCTAGAATCGTTCATATTGACTAAGCTGACAAAGCCCTCCATCCCCGTCAACTTAGTAGGCCCACAAGTTAGCCTCCCACCAAGATGGGTCCCAGCTAGCAGGGGAGTATTCATTTTTTGTGCATAATAAGGAGGCACTTCTGGTGGGTTCGAGCTGACAGCGGGGGGAACGTTTTTTCACGAAATACGGTGGCCCGTCCGATGGGTCCCAGCAGTCAGGGTGGAAATGTGTTTTCATGAAATACGGTGGCTCTTTTGGTGGGTCCCGTCATGTGGAGGAATAATTATTTTGCGCATAATAAGGATTCACTTCCGTGCAGTTGCCATGGACCCAGCTGTCAGCCTCTCCACGTACAGTACTCTTTCGATGGAAGTCGGTCGTTGACCACATTGACCACATTACACCGAGAGCACCACGGCGCTGGACGACGGTGAGGCCTAGGAAGGCGACGACGCGGAGCCGGGGAAGACGCGGCAGTGGAAGCCCATGCGGAGAGGAGTACAAAGGTTCACTAGTTCGGCTGTGGTGTGAGGCTGGCGTCGCTGCAGAATAATAGGGGGTGTGGGTGAGTAGAGGGATGCCCTAGCCAGCGGTGGGAGTAGTAGGGGGCGGTGAGGCATGTGCGGCAGCACAGCCAGCCACGGGAGGCAGGAGCAGGCGGTCCCGCCGGCGCTGGATTTGGCGGCTGGAGCAAGAAGATCAGAGATTGAAGAAACATGACGGCTGTTGGATGTCGTCTGCTAGAATGGTTTGTTGACATATATAATAACTAAAAAAAGTCTTGCATATGCGTCAACTTAATAGGCCCACAAGTCAGACCATTCCCTCTTTTGTTAATAATTTATATGTATCTCATTGCAACTTCTTATGCAATTTGTTGCAGTCTTTTTTTTGGTTAGCCAGGGCCAGGGTTAAAAATTTAAACGAAATTTCGCATATTTCTGTGGGTTCCAAACTATTTTTAATACCGAAACGTCGAGCCAGATTGAAAGTACTTTGAAGATACATTTAAATTAGGTTAAATCCCAGTGAAATAGGAATCTGAAAATGTGAAAAAAAAATCAGAAATTATAAAGAATTACCAATTTTTCATCTGTTTTTATATTTACAACCCATTTCATATTACTTTCAAGATTTGTAGGCATCTTGAAAGAGTTGCAGCCCGTCAGGGCGCAGAAAAATAAGTAGGCCTTGATTGGGTATTCTTCAGAAAAAATAAACTGGGCTCACTTTCACAAAGAAAAAATAGCTGGGATGGTCACATGGTGAACATAAAATAGAAGCCTAGGCTAGACAGGCCACAGCCCAGTTCAAACCCTACTCTGTCTCAGCAATAACAAAAGAAAATATTGCCCGAGCAGCTACGTCCCAGGTGTCAGCCGATCTTGTGTTGTTCTCTTGTCTATTGACTAAATACGCTCAAAATGTCATGGGTCCCAGATATCAGGAAAACACTAGGAGGAAGCATTTTATTTTTCCATATGCTGACATGGTGGGCCCCTACTATCATCCTCTCCATGTACTTCTGCTGATTTCTTTTATTTGTTGACCATGTTGACAACGCGAGAGGGTGGCGCCGCGACGAGCGCACCAAAGCGCGCGGAGGATGACGGCGAGGCCTCGGACATTGGCGTTAACAATTTAGGAGACGGCGGGGAGGCGATGCATGCGCTGAGGCGCAGCCAGCCATGGGAGGCGGAAGCGGGCGACCCTGTTGGCGTTGGTTTGGTTTTGGCGGCTGGAGGAAGACAGGACTGAAGAAACACGACAGACTGTAAAAGCAGCAGGGGTACTTAACAACCTTAACTGAAACCAGCAGGGGCACTTAACAACCATAGCTGAAAGCAGTATGAGTACTTATACAGGTTCAACCGTACAAAGCACGCCTCGAATAGTGCTACTTTGCCTACAGTTAACCAAGGGTGAGGCCGCCAAGCCCCAGGACAAGGCCCATGCGCCACCCCGCGCATCCACAACCTTCTGAAAGCGGCTTCATCTTGCAATGTGGTCAATAAACAGGATATTCGCTTTAGAGCCATGGAAAAGGAGGAACATAATCTTCTGTCCTATTCTCAAAGATGGACGGGCCTTCATTATTTGAGACCACCCATGAATAAGTATCTTTTCACCTCCATGGGGAATGCAGTAGGTCGACATAAACATCATGTTGTGACTAAGCGCAAGTCTGACGCGACCATGGTCAGGCATCTGCATAGGAACAATAGAACTGGGCAGTTTCTGTTTCAAGAAGATCACAACTGTAAAACTGTGTATAAACAATAGTTTATGAACAACATATATAACGGAAAACAGCTCGTACCATAAGTTTCTCGACACAGTTGGACCTGTTCAACGAGTGCAGTAGTGGCACACATATCCCACATGGCCTTCCACCATTGAAATGCCCCACAAGTACCTCAAGATGATCAATAAAGTGTAGGAACTTGTGGATGTCGTCCCAGTCAACTTCAGTGCCATTAGTAACAGCCGAGTTCTTACAGAATAACAAACGAGCAGCCTGCTTAACTCTGACAAAACCTACACGTGCCACCAATTATAAGAAAATATTAGTTAGAAGTAGCATCTTCGTGAGAGATTCGTTGCTACTTCTAAAGTTAAATTGTGATTAGTTAGACAGAATAGGTGGTAAGAAGTAAGCAACAAGCAAGAACTAGATACAAAACTAACTTGGATGAACAATTGGAACAACGTGAGGGTGGAAGATCACAGTGAAGATGAGACCATGTTCTACTATTTCCATCAACATTCGTGCACCAACTTTCAGTCCGTAACACTTGAGAAAGTTTATCCAAGTTCGGCCATAAAAAAAGCAGCGATCTTCTTGGTTCATTGCTACCTCTTGAGCACTGCGTTGGTTTTCCCTTGAAGAAGAAAGGGTGATGCAGCAAAGTAGCGTAAGTATTTCCCTTAGTTTTTGAGAACCAAGGTATCAATCCAGTAGGAGGCTCATCACAAGTCCCTCATACCTACACAAACAAACAAGAACCTCGCAACCAACGCGATAAAGGGGTTGTCAATCCCTTCATGGCCACTTGCGAAAGTGAGAACTGATAGAGATAAATATTTTTGGTATTTTTATGATATAGATTGGAAAGTAAAGATTGCAAAATAAAGTAGATCAGAAACTTATATGATAAAAGATAGACCCGGGGGCCATAGGTTTCACTAGTGGCTTCTCTCAAGATAGCATAAGTATTACGGTGGGTGAACAAATTACTGTCGAGCAATTGATAGAAAAGTGCATAGTTATGAGATTATCTAGGCATGATCATGTATATAGGCATCATGTCCGCGACAAGTAGACCGACTCCTGCCTGCATCTACTACTATTACTCCACACATTGACCTCTATCCAGCATGCATCTAGAGTATTAAGTTCATAAGAAGAGAGTAACGCATTAGGCAAGATGACATGATGTAGAGGGATAAACTCAAGCAATATGATATAAAACCCATCTTTTTATCCTCGATGGCAACAATACAATACGTGCCTTGCTGCCCCTGTTGTCACTGGGAAAGGACACCGCAAGATTGAACCCAAAGCTAAGCACTTCTCCTATTGCAAGAAAGATCAATCTAGTAGGGCAAACCAAACTGATAATTCGAAGAGACTTGCAAAGATAACAAATCATACATAAAAGAATTCAGAGGAGATTCAAATATTTCTCAGATAAACTTGATCATAAACCCACAATTCATCGGATCTCGACAAACACACCGCAAAAAGAGTTACATCGAATAGATCCCCAAGAAGATCGAGGAGAACTTTGTATCGAGATTCAAAGAGAGAGAAGAAGCCTGATACGTCTCCGACGTATCTATAGATTTTGATTGTTCCATGCTCTTATATTACGCCTTTTGGATGTTTATGGGCTTTATTTTACACATTTATAACATTTTTGGGACTAACCTACTAACCGGAGGCCCAGCCCATATTGCTGTTTTTTTGCCTATTTCAGTATTTCGAAGAAAAGGAATATCAAACGGAGTCCAAACGAAATGAAACCTTCAGGAGCGTGATTTTTGGAATGAACGCGATCTGGAGAGCTTGGAGTGCAAGTCAAGAAGCTCCCGAGGACCCCACGAGATAGGAGGCCGCCCCCCCCTCCCCCCCCTGTAGGGCGTGCCCCCTACCTTGTGGGCCCCTCGGGCAGCCACCGACATACTTCTTCCTCCTATATATACCTATATACCCCGAAAACATCCAAGGGCACCATGAAACACAATTTCCACCGCCATAACCTTCTGTATGCATGAGATCTCATCTTGGAGCCTTCGCCAGCACTCTGCCGGTGGGGGAATCGACCATGGAGGGCTTCTACATCAACATCCTTGCCCCTCCGATGAGTTGTGAGTAGTTTACCACAGACCTACGGGTCCATAGTTATTAGCTAGATGGCTTCTTCTGTCTTTTTGGATCTCAATACAATGTTCTCCCCCTCTCTTGTGGAGATCTATTCGATGTAAACTCTTTTTGCGGTGTGTTTGTCGAGATCCGATGAATTGTGGGTTTATGATCAAGTTTATCTATGAATAATATTTGAATATTCTCTGAATTCTTTTATGTATGATTGAGTTATCTTTGCAAGTCTCTTCGAATTATCAGTTTGGTTTGGACTACTAGATTGGTCTTTCTTGCCATGGGAGAAGTGCTTAGTGTCGGTGTCAAAACCGGCGGATCTCGGGTAAGGGGTCCCGAACTGTGCGTCTAGGCAGATGGTAACAGGAGACAAGGGACACGATGTTTTTACCGAGGTTCGGGCCCTCTTGGTGGAGGTAAAACCCTACTCCTTCTTGATTGATATTGATGATATGGGTATTACAAGAGTTGATCTACCACGAGATCAAAGAGGCTAAACCCTAGAATCTAGCCTATGGTATGATTGTTATCTGTCCTACGGACTAAAACCCTCCGGTTTATATAGACACCGGAGAGGGCTAGGGTTACACAAAGTCGGTTACAATGGGAGGAGATCTTCATATTGTATCGCCAAGCTTGCCTTCCACGCCAAGGAAAGTCTCTATCCGGACACGGGACGAAGTCTTCAATCTTGTATCTTCATGGTCCGGGAGTCCGGCCAAAGGTCATAGTCCGGCCATCCGGACACCCCCTAATCCAGGACTCCCTCAGTAGCCCCTGAACCAGGCTTCAATGACGACGAGTCCGGCACGCAAATTGTCTTCGGCATTGCAAGGCGGGTTCCCCTTCCGAATACTTCATAGAAGATGTTGAACACAAGGATAGTGTCTGGCTCTACAAAAATAAGTTCCACATACCACCTTAGAGAGAATAATTTCCGCACAAATCTAATCTGCTGACGTACTCTGCAGCGTGGCATCATGCCACGGTCAAGCCTTTACTCGGATCGTTTTAATGTTCCACCTCAGCGTGTTTAGCGAGGCGGTTTCCTTGGCACGTCTTGTCGAAGCAGAGATCGTGCCCCCCTTATTCCGGGATTCTCATCAATACGGGCATGGGTAACCCAACCGCGCCATTAACCGTGACGCTTGGGGGATAAGCGAGTTTTATTAGGCCGATGGGGGCTCGTAGTTTCGGCCTCCCATATAAGGGGATAAGGATCTACCCTTTCCATTTACGCCTTCTTCCTCCTGTGCTTATCCGTCCCTGCGTACTCGAGCTCCAATGCCCAAGCCCGCACTTCGCACCTCAACCTTCTCCAATCATGTCTGGAGCGGGAGGTAGATGGATGGCCTCCTCCGTTATGGAGGGGCAAATCAAAAAGTTGAGGAAGGCCGGATACTTGTCTGACGACATCACGCATCGGCTTCCAGATGAGGGGCAACTCATCCCCACCCCCAGGCCCCATGAGAGGGTTGTTTTTCTCCCCCATTTCCTCCGCGGATTGGGGTTTCCACTTCACCCGTTCGTCCGGGGGCTCATGTTCTACTACGGCCTGGACTTCCACGATCTGGCCCCGAGCTTCATCCTCAACATCTCGGCGTTCATCGTCGTGTGCGAGGCCTTCCTATGCATCCAGCCCCACTTCGGCTTATGGTTGAAGACTTTTAATGTCAAGCGAAAAGTAGTGGGGGGCCACCAAGCAGAGTGCGGAGGTGCCATGGCGGGCCTGATGGCCAACGTCCTATGGCTCGAGGGCTCCTTTGTGGAGACCGCACGACCCCAAATGGGCGGTGGCCCCCGTATTCCAATCTGGATTCCCCACATGGCTTACCTCCTGGAAAGAGACGGGCCTGACGTGGGGAGATTCGGAAGAGCTGACCGGCCTCCAAGCCTGTGTCCAAAAGCTGGTGAACAAGAATCTCAAGCTTGTCAACGTAGTCCACGTCATGCTCATACGCCGGATCCTCCCGTGCCAACAACGGGCCTTCAAATTATGGGAGTGGGATCCGGCACAGCACCAAACCTTGAGCGGGCTCTTCGACAGTACGTACGAAGATGCCTGGAGGGTGCTGTTCAAGGGCGCCGAGGCTGCCGCATCCGCTACCGAAGATCGCGGATTTAGCTCGCGGTGTAAAGCCGACAAGGTAAGCTATTTCACCCTTTTCAGGACACTATTTCATAGTTTGACACTACGCGAGATCTAAACTCCCTCACCTTTGACAGGACTGGCTGAGGAAGGTCGAGCAGGTTGACTGTCCGGC
The DNA here is from genome assembly GCF_018294505.1 of Triticum aestivum. Lineage (NCBI taxonomy): Eukaryota > Viridiplantae > Streptophyta > Magnoliopsida > Poales > Poaceae > Triticum > Triticum aestivum. Next base: position 495,049,343 of record NC_057810.1, read on the forward strand.
TCCTTTGCCAGAAGACCCAGCGGACGCCCGCTTTACGGGGCTGCTGGTCCAGGCACCTCACCTGGTGCCGGAGAAGAAGGCCAAGAAGAAGGCCACGGGAACTCGAAAGAGTTCCCGTCGTCAGGTGTTATCAGACTCATCATCTGATGACTCCGGGGTGGACTCCTCCCGCGAAGACAAGGAGCAGAAGAAAGAGGCTTCTCCCCCATCAGGGGGAGAGAAGAAAAGGAAGGCCTCCCCAACGGGGGAGGCCGGAGGGTCCAAGAAGGGAAGGACCCTTCCTCTGGACTACTCCACCAACACCGACGACGGCGAAGAGGAGTGGCCCTCGAGGGCCAAGCCCCTGGCGAGATCGTAAGTGTCCGGATTCCAAAATAACTTATGATTTTTTATTTATCGCATAATGCCTTCTAACGCCAAATACAACCATGTAGCCCACCCAAGGATGAGTTTCCCGCTTCGTCGAGCGGCTCCCTGGGTTCGTCGGATTTGAATAGTACTTCACTTCCGACGGCCTCCTCCCCTTGCGATGCAGAAGACGCCGTGGTGGAGTCCCAAAAGGGGCCCAACCAGGAGGAGGTGGTCCTGGAGGCGCCACAAGGCAACCTCCCGGACACCGGGCAAAAGGGGGCTAAAACCCCAGAGTGCTATAAGTCCGGCCCTGTGCCGGACTCCGTCCCGGAACCTTCAGTGGTTCCGGAGTCTTGCAGGCAGCCCCTTCACAAGAAGGGCAAGACTGCGACGCCGGCAGCCTCCGTACAACCGGAGGCGCTGGATAATCTGCTGGAGGCGCTTAACAGCGCCTCCGTCGACGAGGAGCATCGCACTGTTATGAGTGCGGTGATCTGAAAAGTTCAGTCCACCAAGAGTCGGCTGACAGAAGCCTGCACAAGCCTGTTAACAGGCTTTAGGTTTGTATTCCAAACATATAAAAATGTTACCACATAGATAGTAGCCCCTAATGCTCAGTTTGGCGTTCGGAAAGAAAAACCGAGTTGAGGATCTAAAAAGATATACGCAGGAGTCTAACATAAATGTGTCAATATGGGAATGCAGGCTGCGCTGCTAACCTCTGCCGCACTGACTGCGGAGGTCAATGCATTGAAGCAGAGCCTCGAGCGGTCCGAGAACGAGCTCGGCCGTGCCAAGAAGCAGGTCGAGGACAAGGAAGGTAAGTGATACCTTATTAAAGTAGTACCTTATAGAAAAGGATTTGGTTGCAAAAAATGACAAGAATAATGTGGGTATCACAGGGGCCACGAATGAGGTGGCGACCCTGAAGGAGGCGGTGTCCAAGGCCGAAAGCAGTGCGGCCTTGGAGCGGACCGAGCGAGAGAAGCGAGAGGCGCGGGTGGCGGAGGTGCGGAAAGAGCTCCAGGCTCTCGTGGAAAAACACAAGGGCTAGGAGCATGACTCGAAGACTCAAAAGTCCGAGCTTGCCTCGGTTCTTGAGAGTGCCAAAGCCGCCAAGGCCAAAGCCCAAATAGCCCTCCAGGAAATTGAGGCGATAAAGAAGATAACGGCGGGTAAGGCCTTCTTCATGCAAAGCAAGCACGTGAAAATGAATTACCTGTTACTTACCCGAATCCGGAGCTCTCCAGGAGCTTTCGCAGATCTGCCCCGCAGTGTGTCCGATGCTGCCGCATTCTACCGGGCCGAGGAAGGATGCTCGACGTAGAAGGTATTCTGGTCTCAGTATGCTGAGGCCGGACATCCGGTGCCCCCTAGCGACCAGTTGAAGCAGCTGGTCGAGCTCCACAAGGTGGCCGAACAGGCCATGAAGGGCCTCATAATTCGGCTGTGGCCTAAGGAGGCGATGCCTGGGAGCTATTTCGGTCTGGTGCAGTGGCTGGTGGACGCCTGTCCATGGATTGAAGTCATGAAGCACTCCACCTGCATTGAGGGTGCCCGTCGGGCCCTCGCCCGTGCTAAAGTGCACTGGGGCAAGCTGGACGCGGAGAAGCTTGTGACGGACCCGCCACCGCCGGGCAAGGAGTATCGCATGCCTGAGATGTATTATAAGGGCGTCCTGAAGGGTGCCCGCATTATAGCGGGTGAGTGCTCCAAAGATGTAATTTTTTAGTAGACTCGCATGTTGTTATCCTGTGCGCTGAAAACTTTGTTCATGTGTGCTAAGCAACGCTTGTTAATTAAAATATTACCTTCTGTGTGGCCGTTTATCAAATCTGAGAGATGCAAGTCGTCGGCTTCTACCCCCATGCCACGAGTGCTGGGGTGTTTGGGATAAACCTGAGCGCTCTTGTTCCCATTATTGGGTCCATCTAGGGAGGCGCTCAGCACAACGAACCAGGCCGTCGGACTTATAATGCTTTATCACTCTCAGTTAGTCATAGAATTCTATAATTTTAAATTTCAGCAAAGCCCCTAGTATTCGGAAGACCGAGTTCGGGGCGCTATCCACGCCTAGGCCAGATAAATCCGGCTCCTCGCTCTAAGCGGCATAAGTCTTTAAGGACTCGAAAAACCTCGCGAACAGCGACCGGTTTCTTGCACTATCATGACGGTCAGTTTTAGCTTTCTCTACTGAGGTGTTAACCCAGCTCAACTGGGACACAATCGCAGTAGTTCTCCCAGCACTACCTTAGCCAACAATGCGGAACGTAAGGTACCAAAACATGAGAGCCGGGCAAACCCAACTATTGACCCAAGACATGATTCGGAGCCGATGCATATAGTGCTATAAGTTCGGGGTGCCGCACTCATGAGAGTGTTCGGTCTTTGCACACCATATTATGGGGTACTTGAGCCCCTGGTGTGTTGGCCGTACCAAAGCTTACGGTTGCATAATGACATGACTGAACATATTTGTATAAAAAATAGATGAATACAATAATAGATAAGAGCTATGTATTGTTTATTAAAAAGAGTTGCTATGAAAGCAGAACGACACAAATAGTGCGATAAGCAAGGGATGGGATTATTTGACATGTCCCCCTCCAGGGGCAAGCTGCGGGTCTTTAATTAAAAACAGGTATTTAACTCGTTACAGAGACCACCTGGACATTCGACGTAGCTTGTTCTTGCCCTGGCTGTTGCATCGTGTGTTCGGCAAGTGTACTGCCGGACAGGTCCTCCGAATGATTGGGTCTTGAAAGTATATAATAAAAAAAGAAAATGGCGGAATAGGGAACCCCTAAGTGCGGTTGAGCCGCATTCTGGGCTTGCCGTAGTTGTGCCACTCCCCTTATGCCCATGGTATTTTCAAAGCGTAATTATGTACATGTGGTACCGATATCACCATCTGGCGAGGTCTGGGGTTGGGGCCGCACTGCTATGCTCGCTCGAATCGTGCCAGCCGACTTTGTTGGAGGTTGCTTCGGGCGCGCTTGACCTTGTCCGGACGTTTAACACCCGGATTGGAGAGCTGCCTTGAGAGGCTGCTCTGTACTTCCGCCGCCAGGGCCGCTGTGTGCTCCTCCATTCGGAGAGAGCGTTCGGTGTTTCCATTTACCGTAATGACTCTGCGAGGACCTGGCATCTTGAGCTTAAGGTATGCGTAGTGCGGCACCGCATTGAATTTTGCAAATGCGGTTCGTCCGAGCAGGGCGTGATAGCCACTGCAGAATGGGACTATGTTGAAGATTAAATCTTTGCTTCGGAAATTATCCGGGGATCAGAAGACCACTTCGAGTGTAACCGAGCCTGTACAGCTGGCTTCTACACCTGGTATGACGCATTTAAAGGTTGTCTTTGTGGGTTTAATCCTTGACGGCTCTATACCCATTTTGCTCACTGTATCCTGATAAAGCAGGTTCAGGCTGCTGCCACCGTCCATGAGTACTCTAGTGAGGTGAAATCCGTCAATGATTGGGTCTAGGACCAATGCGGCGAATCCGCCGTGACGGATGCTAGTGGGGTGGTCCCTTCGATCAAAAGTGATTGGGCAGGAGGACCATGGGTTGAACTTTGGGGCGATTGGCTCCAACGCATAGACGTCCTTGAGGGCACGCTTCCGTTCCCTTTTAGGAATGTGCGTTGCGTATATCATGTTCACCGTCCACACTTGCGGGGGGAAGCCCTTCTGTCCTCTGTTGTTTGGCGGCCGGGGCTCCTCCTCGTCATCGCTACGCAGCCCCTTTTTGTCTCTGGTTTCGGCACTTAGCTTGCCTGCCTGCTTGAACACCCAACAATCCCTGTTGGTGTGGTTGGCTGGTTGTTCGGGGGTGCCGTGTATCTGGCACAAGTGATCGAGTACCCGGTCTAGGTTGGATGGGCCCGGACGGTTTCTTTTGAATGGCTTCTTCCGCTGACCGGGTTTAGAGCCTCAGAATCCGGCATTGACTATCGTATCCTCAGTATTGTCGCCATTAATGCGGCGCTTGTGCTTGTTGCGACGTGACCTGCCATTGTTGTCCTTGGTATCCGAATTGCTAGGGCTCTTGGTTATGTTATTGCTCCGAGCTAGCCGGCTGTCTTCGCCTGCGCAAAAGCGGGTCATGAGTGTCGTGAGGGCTGCCATAGATTTCCACTTTTCCTGTCCTAGGTGCCGGTCAAGCCATTCGTCTTGGATGTTGTGCCTGAAGGCTGCAAGGGCCTCGGCATCCGGACAGTCGACTATTTGATTTTTCTTGGTTAGGAACCGTGTCCAGAATTGCCTGGCCGATTCCTCTGGCTGCTGGATTATGTGGCTTAGGTCGTCAGTGTCTGGTGGTCGCACATAAGTGCCCTGGAAGTTATCGAGGAATGCGGATTCCGGGTCCTCCCAGCAACTAATTGACTCTGCTGGCAGGTTGTTAAGCCAATGTCGAGCTGGTCCTTTGAGCTTAAGCAGGAGGTATTTGATGGCATGTAGATCATCACCATGGGCCATGTGGATATGAAGGAGATATCCTCGATCCATACCACGGGATCAGTTGTGCCATCGTATGATTCGATGTTTACGGGTTTAAAGCCCTCGGGTATTTGAGGATCCATTACTTTGTCTGTGAAGCACAGTGGGTGTGCGGCGCCCCTGTACTGAGCTATGTCGCGACGCAGCTCGGATGAGCTTTGTCTGTTGTATTCGGCCTGGCCGTATTTGTCATATCCGGTGTGATGGTTATCATCCCGTGATGTGGGGCACCCATGCGATCCGTAGATCGATCTTGTTTGCCTTGCCTTATCCTCCAATATGTCTCGCAGGTCTGTTGTGTTTCCCCCTGCTCTGGTATTTTTAGAGCGGTGCTGGGGTACGGCTTGGTTTGAGGGCCGAAAGGCCTCTCTGTCGCGGCCACGGGGTGGCCGATCGGGTGCATCATACGCTGGTAATGTAGGTTTAGTTGCTTCCTCCTCTAGTTGGGGTAGCAGCCTGCGCTTTGGGTAACTCTTGGAGGGGCGTTCGAGTTTATACTCTTCGGCTGCCAGGACTTTGGTCCATCTGTCAGCTAGCAGGTCTTGGTCAGCTCTAAGCTGCTGCTGTTTTTTCTTGAGGCTGCTTGCCGTGGCCATAAGCCCGCGTTTGAAACATTCTTGGTCGACGGGATCCTCTGGCACAACGAATTCGTCGTCGTCGAGGCTTGCCTCGTCTTCGGAGGAAGGCATATAATTATCGTCATCGACCACTTTGTCTGTCGCTCTCTCATGAGGGCTGGCTCCTTCGTCCTCCCGCGCTGAATCCTGCTGGAGGGGGTTGTCTTCGGCACTGTCCAGGGTGTTGACGTTTCCGGTGCCGGATTCGCCGTTCTTGCTTTGGCGGGATTTAGAGCGGCGCCGCTGACGTCGGCGCTTGGGTTGCTTCTTGGAGGGGTCATCCTCCGCTTTTTCATCTCCATCCCCTGCTTTGGGGGTGTCCACCATGTATATGTCATATGACGAGGTGGCCTTCCAGTGCCCTATAGGTGCTGGTTCTTGGTCGTCTCCTTCATCGGCGTCCATACCGTCGATGTCTTCAGAGTCGAAGTCTAGCATGTCGGCTAGATCGTCGACAATGGCTACAAAGTGGGTGGTGGGTGGGTTTTGAATTTCCTCGTCGTCCGTATCCCAACCCTGCTGACCATAGTCCGGCCAGGGCTCTCCTGACAAAGAGAGAGACTTTAGTGAATCCAGGATATCGCCAAAGGGCTAGTGCTGAAAGATGTCCGCGATAGTGAACTCCATGATCGGAGCCCAATCGGGTTCGATCGGAAGGGGTGCGGAGTATTCGGAGTCCGGAACGGAGTCCGGCACCTCGGAGTCACGGGCCTTGCAAAGGACTAGGCTGGTATTCAGCTCTATCACCGTAGAGATTGTGGCTCCCGGGGCGGCGTCCAACCGTCCGTCCCCGACTAGCGCAGCCGGCTCCGAGCTAACGGTCGGAGCGGATACCTAAGCGGCACTCTGGGCGCTGTCCGGCGGCAGAGCTATATCATGCCCACCGAGACAGTGCGGCACGCTCGGCCGTGGCTCGAATCCGACGAAAGATCAAGTCCCCGCGGATGTCGTCCGTGTAGTTTAAACTTCCAAACGTGACCTGATGGCCAGGGGCGTAGTTTCCGATCTGCTCCAGATGGCCAAGCGAGTTGGCCCGCAGTGCGAAGCCGCCGAATACGAAGATCTGTCCGGGGAGAAAAGTCTCACCCTGGACCGCATCATGGTTGACGATCAAAGACGCCATCGGGCCTAAAGGTGACGACACAGAGGAACTCTCAATGAAAGCACCAATGTCGGTGTCAAAACCGGCGGATCTCGGGTAGGGGGTCCCGAACTGTGTGTCTAGGCGGATGGTAATAGGAGACAAGGGACACGATGTTTTTACCCAGGTTCGGGCCCTCTCGGTGGAGGTAAAACCCTACTCCTGCTTGATTGATATTGATGATATGGGTATTACAAGAGTTGATCTACCACGAGATCAGATAGGCTAAACCCTAGAATCTAGCCTATGGTATGATTGTTATCTGTCCTACGGACAAAAGCCCTCCGGTTTATATAGACACCGGAGAGGACTAGTGTTACACAGAGTCGGTTACAATGGGAGGAGATCTTCATATCGTATCGCCAAGCTTGCCTTCCATGCAAAGGAAAGTCCCTATGCGGACACGGGACGAAGTCTTCAATCTTGTATCTTCATGGTCCGGGAGTCCGGCCAAAGTTCATAGTCCGGCCATCCGGACACCCCCTAATCCAGGAATCCTCACTTAGCTTTGGGTTCACTCTTGCGGTGTCCTTACCAAGAAAGGGTTGCAAGGCACGTATTGTATTGTTGCCATCAAAGATAACAAGATGGGGTTTATATCATATTGCATGAGTTTGTCCCTCTACATCATGTCATCTTGCTTAATGCATTGCTCTTTTCTTATGAACTTAATACTCTAGATGCGGGCAGGAGTCGGTCTACTTGTTATGGACGTGATGCCTATATACATGATCATGCTAAGATAATCTCATAACTATGTGCTTTTCTATCAATTGCTCGACAGTAATTTATTCACCCACCCTAATACCTATGCTATCTTGAGAGAAGCCTCTAGTGAAACCTATGGCCCGGGGGTCTATCTCTTATCATATTTGCTTTCAATCTACTTTTATTGGCATCTTTACTTTTTGCATCTATATTATAAAATACCATAAATGTATTTATCTTATCTTACTATCTTTATTAGATCTCACTTTCGCAAGTGGCCGTGAAGGGATTGACAACCCCTTTATTGCGTTGGTTGCGAGTTCTCAGTTTGTTTGTGTAGGTGCATGGGACTTTTGAGGAGCCTCCTGCTGGATTGATACCTTGGTTCTCAAAATTGAGGGAAATACTTACGCTACACTTGCTGCATCACCCTCTCCTCTTCGAGGAAAACCAACGCAAGCTCATGATGTAGCAAGAAGGATTTCTGGCGCCGTTGCCGGGGAGGTCTTCGCTCAAGTCAAGACATACCAAGTACCCATCACAAACCCATCTCCCTCGCATTTACCTTATTTGCCATTTGCCTCTCATTTTCCTCCCCCCCCCACTTCACCCTTGTCGTTTTATTCGCCCTATCTTTCCCAATCTCCTCCTCTCTTTTCGCTTGCCTTCTTTTGTGTGCTTGTTTGTTTGTTTGACCTTATGGCTGCGCCTAAGGGTCCTGACCACCTTCTAAGAAGGATGGATGAGATTGAATCAAATATTATAAGCTTTATTAATTTGCAATTTGAGCATAATAATTTCTTTAGAAAAGAGCTTAAGGAACAAAAAAGTTTTTTTGGGGTTTATGAACAAAGAGCTTGATGATATGAATAAAGAATTCTATGGTGTTAACGCTCAAATTACCTGGCTTGAAAATGCTATAGCCAAAATTTCTGACAAGCAAGCCACCTTAGTCAATAAGATGGCCGCTAAACCAGAAAAATTACATGAAAATAATGATGAGGATCTTAAAGTTATTCATGCATCTCCGATTAGATCTATGTTTTGCAATATGAATTTTGATGATTATGGGACTGATGATGAATCAACTTTGCCTAGAAGGCGTCCCAAGAATTCGGAGTCTTTAGATCTTAATGTTAAAATTGGTAAAAGTGAGATTGGAGAATCCTCAACTTCCAATAATATTGAACCCACTATCTCGGATTTCAAGGAATTTGACTATGATAATTGCTCTTTAAAAGGTTGTATTTCCTTGTTGCAATCCGTTGTTAATTCTCCTCATGCTTATAGTCAAAACAAAGCTTTTACCAAACATATTGTTGATGCCTTGATGCAATCTTATGATGAAAAACTTAATTTGGAAGTTTCTATACCTAGAAAACTTAATGATGAGTGGGAACCTACTATAAAGATTAGAATTAAAAATTATGAGTGTCTTGCTTTGTGTGATTTGGGTGCTAGTGTTTCCATGATTCCGAAAACTTTATGTGATATTCTAGGTTTCCATGATCTTGAAGATTGCTCTTTAAATTTGCACCTTGCAGATTCCACCATTAAAAAGCCAATGGGAAGGATCAATGATGTTCTTATTGTTGCAAATAGAAATTTGGTGCCCATAGATTTTATTGTTCTTGATATAGATTGCAATCTTTCTTGCCCTATTATTCTTGGTAGACCTTTCCTTAGAACGATTCGTGCGATTATTGATATGAAGGAAGGGAATATTAGATTCCAATTTCCTTTAAAGAAAGGCATGGAGCACTTTCTAAGAAATAAAGTCAAATTACCTTATGAATCTATCTTGCGTGCTACTTATGAATTTAGTGCCAAATATGGCACTCGTTAGATCTATCCTTGCTTTTGTGCCTAGCTAGGGGCATTAAACGATAGCGCTAGTTGGGAGGCAACCCAATTTTCTTTATGTTTTTTTGTTTTTGCTCCTGTTTAGTAATAAATCTTGCATCTACCTTCTGTTTATATGTGTTTTTATCTTTTAATTAGTGTTTGTGCCAAGTAGAACCCATAGGATAACCTACGCTGATAGTTGATTTGATTCTGCTGAAAAACAGAAACTTTGCGCGCACGGATATAATTTTGTTAAATCACAGGAACGTGCTTTTGCATTGATTCTTTTTGCTGATTTTCAATAAACAAATTTTCCAGGAATTCCTATTTTGTTAGGATTTTTAGAGTTCCAGAAGTTTGCGTTAGTTACAGATTTCTACAAACTGTTCTGTTTTTGACATTTCTGTTTTTCGTGTGTTGTTTGCTTATTTCAATGCATCTATGGCTAGTAAATTAGTTTATAAACCATAAGGAAGTTGGAATACAGTAGGTTTAACACCAAATTAAATAAAGAATGAGTTCATTTCAGTACCTTATGTGGTGGTTTTGTTTTCTTTCACTAACGGAGCTTATAAGATTTGCTGTTGAGTTTTGTGTTGTGAAGTTTTCAAGTTTTGGGTAAAGCTTTTATGGACTATGGAATAAGGAGTGGCAAGAGCCTAAGCCTGGGGATGCCCAAGGAACCCCAAGATATTCAAGAATAGCCAAAATCCTAATCTTGGGGATGCCCCGGGAAGGCATCCCCTCTTTCGTCTTCGTTCATTGGTAACTTTACTTGGAGCTATATTTTTATTCGCTACATGATATGTGTTTTGCTTGGAGCGTCATGTAGTATATTAGTCTTTGCTTTTTAGTTTACCACAATCATCCTTGCTGTACACACCTTTTGGGAAAAGCCTATTTGATTAGCATTTGCTAGAATACTCTATGTGCTTCACTTATATCTTTTGAGCTTGATAGTTTTTGCTCTAGTGCTTCACTTATATCTTTTAGAGCACGGTGGTGTCTTAATTTTGAAGAAATTTCTAGTCTCTCATGCTTCACTTATATTATTTTGAGATTCTTTTAGAACAGCATGGTATTTTCTATTAACATAAAGTTGGTCCTAGAATGATGAGCATCCAAGTTGGGTATAATAAAAACTATCATAGGAAGTGAATTGGATGCTATGATCAATTTGATGCTTGATAATTGTTTTCAGATATGGAGGTAGTGATATTAAAGTCATGCTAGTTGGGTGATTATGAATTTAAAGAATGCTTGTGTTAAAGTTAGCAAGTCATGTAGCATGCACGTATGGTTAAAGTTGTGTAACAAATTTGAAACATGAAGTGTACCTGGCTTGTGCATCCTTATGAGTGGCGGTCGGGGACGAGCGATGGCCTTTTCCTACCAATCTATCCCCCTAGGAGCATGCGCGTAGTACTTGATTTTTTGATGACTTCTAAATTTTTGCAATAAGTATATGAGTTCTTTTGACTAATATTGAGTCCATGGATTATACGCACTATTACCTTTCCGCCTTTGCTAGCCTCTTCGGTACCGTGCATTGCCCTTTCTCACCTTGAGAGTTGGTGCAAACTTCGCCGGTGCATCCAAAACCCGTGATACGATACGCTCTATCACACATAAACCTCCCTATATCTTCCTCAAAACAGCCACCATACCTACCTATTATGGCATTTCCATAGCCATTCCGAGATATATTGCCATGCAACTTTCCACCGTTCCGTTCATCATCATGACATAATTTACTTTTGTCATATTGCCATTGCATGATCATGTAGTTGACATCGTATTTGTGGTAAAGCCACCATGCATTAATTTTCATACATGTCACTCTTGATTCATTGCACCATCCCGGTACACCGCCGGAGGCATTCATATAGAGTCATATCTTGTTCTAGTTTCGAGTTGTAATTCTTATGTTGTAATCAATAGAAGTGTGATGATCATCATTATTAGAACATTGCCCAAAGAAAAAAAAAGAAGAAAGGCCAAAAAGAAAAAAAAGAAAGGCCCAAAAAAAGAAAAGAAAAAAATAAAAAAAGAAAGAAAAAAAAGAAAATAAATAAAAAGGGCACTGTTACTATCTCTTTTTCCACACTTGTGCTTCAAAGTAGCACCTTGTTCTTCATGTAGTGAGTCTCATATATTGTGCTTCAAAGTAGCACCATTTTTTCATATAGTGAGTCCCATAAGTTGTCTTTTTCATAGTAGTGGGAATTTTTCATTATAGAACTTGGCTTGTATATTCCTATGATGGGCTTCCTCAAATGCCCTAGGTCTTCGTGAGCAAGCAAGTTGGATGCACACCCACTAGTTTTCTTTTGTTGAGCATTCATTTTTAGCTCTAGTGCATCTGTTGCATGGCAATCCCTACTCCTCATGTTGACATCAATTGATGGGCATCTCCATAGCCCGTTGATTATCCTCGTCAATGTGAGACTTTCTCCTTTTTTGTCTTCTCCACACAATCCCCATCATCATATTCTATTCCACCCATAGTGCTATATCCATGGCTCACGCTCATGTATTGCATGAAGGTTGAAAAAGTTTGAGATTATTTAAGTATGAAACAATTGCTTGGCTTGTCATCGGGGGTATAGAAGTTGGGAACATCTTTGTGTGACGAAAATGAAGCATAGCCTAACTATATGATTTTGTAGGGATGAACTTTCTTTTGCCATGTTATTTTGAGAAGACATGATTACTTTGATTAGTATGCTTGAAGTGTTACTATTTCTTTTATCAATATGAACTTTTATTTTTGAATCATTTGGATCTGAACATTCATGCCACAATAAAGAAAATTACATTATGAATTATGCTAGATAGACTTCCACATCAAAAATTATCTTTTTATCATTTACCTACTCGAGGATGAGCAGGAATTAAGCTTGGGGATGCTTGATACATCTCCAACGTATCTATAATTTTTTATTGTTCCATGCTATTATATTTACCCTTTTGGATGTTTATGGGCTTTATTTTACACGTTTATATCATTTTTGGGACTAACCTACTAACCGGAGGCCCAGCCCATATTGCTGTTTTTTTGCCTATTTCAGTATTTCGAAGAAAAGGAATATCAAACGGAGTCCAAACGGAATGAAACCTTCGGGAGCGTGATTTTTGGAATGAATGTGATCCGGAGAGCTTGGAGTGCAAGTCAAGAAGCTCCCGAGGACCCCACGAGATAGGAGGCCGTGCCCCCCCCCCCCTGTAGGGCACGCCCCCTATCTCGTGGGCCCCTCGGGCAGCCACCGACATACTTCTTCCTCCTATATATACCTATGTACCCCGAAAACATCCAGGGGTACCACAAAACACAATTTCCACCGTCGTATCCTTCTGTATCCGCGAGATCTCATCTTGGAGCCTTCGCCAGCACTTTGCTGGAGGGGGAATCGACCATGGAGGGCTTCTACATCAACATCCTTGCCCCTGCGATGAGTTGTGAGTAGTTTACCACAGATCTACGGGTCCATAATTATTAGCTAGATAGCTTCTTCTCTCTTTTTGGATCTCAATACAATGTTCTCCCCCTCCCTTGTGGATATCTATTCGATGTAAACTCTTTTTGTGGTATGTTTGTCGAGATCTGATGAATTGTGGGTTTATGATCAAGTTTACTATGAATAATACTTTAATCTTCTCTGAATTGTTTTATGTATGATTGAGTTATCTTTGCAAGTCTCTTCGAATTATCAGTTTGGTTTGGCCTACTAGATTGGTCTTTCTTGCCATGGGAGAAGTGCTTAGCTTTGGGTTCAATCTTGTGGTGTCCTTACCCAGTGACAGAAAGGGTTGCAAGGCACGTATTGTATTGTTGCCATCGAGGATAACAAGATGGGGTTTATATCATATTGCATGAGTTTATCCCTCTACATCATGTCATCTTGCTTAATGCATTGCTCTGTTCTTATGAACTTAATACTCTCGATGCAGGCAGGAGTCGGTCTACTTGTTATGGACGTGATGCCTATATACATGATCATGCCTAGATAATCGCATAACTATGCGCTTTTCTATCAATTGCTCAACAGTAATTTGTTCACCCACCGTAATACCTATGCTATCTTGAGAGAAGCCTCTAGTGAAACCTATGGCCCCGGGTCTATCTCTTATCGTATTTGCTTTTAATATACTTTTATTGGCATCTTTACTTTTTGCATCTATATTATAAAATACCAAAAATATATTTATCTTATCTTACTATCTTTATTAGATCTCACTTTCGCAAGTGGCCGTGAAGGTATTGACAACCCCTTTATTGCGTTGGTTGCGAGTTCTCAGTTTGTTTGTGTAGGTGCGTGGGACTTTTGAGGAGCCTCCTACTGGATTGATACCTTGGTTCTCAAAACTGAGGGAAATACTTACGCTACACTTGATGTATCACCCTCTCCTCTTTGAGGAAAACCAACGCAAGCTCAAGACGTAGCAAGAAGGATTTCTGGCGCCGTTGCCGGGGAGGTCTTTGCTCAAGTCAAGACATACCAAATACCCATCACAAACCCATCTCCCTCGCATTTACATTATTTGCCATTTGCCTCTTGTTTTCCTCTCCCCCACTTCACCCTTGCCGTTTTATTCGCCCTCTCTTTCCCAATCTCCTCCTCTCTTTTTGCTTGCCTTCTTTTGTGTGCTTGTTTGTTTGTTTGACCTTATGGCTGCGCCTAAGGGTCCTGACCACCTTCTCAGAAGGATGGATGAGATTGAATCAAATATTAGAAGCTTTATGAATTTGCAATTTGAGCATAATAATTTCTTTAGAAAAGAGCTTAAGGAACAAAAAAGTTTTTTGGGGTTTATGAACAAAGAGTTTGATGATATGAATAAAGAATTCTACGGTGTTAACGCTCAAATTACCCGGCTTGAATTCGAGGGGCCCACGAGGGTGGGGGGCGCGCCAACCCCCTAGGGCGTGCCTAGCACCCTCGTGGCCGCCTTGACTGCTTCTTGACGTCCACTCCAAGTCTCCTGGATTGCGTTTGTTCCAAAAAGATCGCTCCCGAAGGTTTTATTCCGTTTGGACTCCGTTTGATATTCCTTTTCTTCGAAACACTGAAATGGGCAAAAAAATTGCAATTTGGGCTAGGCCTCCGATTAATAGGTTAGTCCCAAAAATGATATAAAAGTGTAAAGTAAAGCCCATAAACATCCAAAACAGGTAATATAATAGCATGGAGCAATCAAAAATTATAGATACATTGGAGACGTATCAAGCATCCCCAAGCTTAATTCTTGCTCGTCCTCGAGTAGGTAAATGATAAAAACAGAATTTTTGATGTGGAATGCTACCTAGCATACTTCTTAATGTAATTTTATTTATTGTGGCATGAATGTTCAGATCCAAATGATTCAAAATAAAAGTTCATATTGACATAAAATTGATAATACTTCAAGCATACTAATAAAGCAATCATGTCTTCTCAAAATAACATGGCTAAAGAAAGTTTATCCTGATAAAATCATATAGTTAGGCTATGTTTCATTTTTGTCACGCAAAATACTCCCATCATACACAACCCCGATTTCAGCCAAGCAATTGGTTCATACTTTTTAACACGCTTCAGCTTTTTTCACTCTCACGCAATACATGAGCGCGAGCCATGGATATAGCACTATGGGTGGAATAGAATATGATGATGGAGGTTGTTTGGAGAAGACAAAAAGGGAGAAAGTCTCACGTTGACGAGGCTAATCAATGGGCTATGGTGATGCCCATCAATTGATGTCAACTGAGGAGTAGGGATTGCCATGCAACAGATGCACTAGAGCTATAAATGTATGAAAGCTCAACAAAAGAAACTAAGTGGGTGTGCATCCAACTTGCTTGCTCACGAAGACCTAGGGCATTTTGAGGAAGCCCATCATTGGAATATACAAGCCAAGTTCTATAATGAAAAATTCCCACTAGTATATGAAAGTGACAACATAGCAGACTCTCTATATGAAGAACATGGTGCTACTTTGAAGCACAAGTGTGGAAAAAGATAGTAATCTTGTCCCGCTTTTTTTCTTTTTTTTGGTCCTTTATTTTTTTGGCCTTTCTTTTTTTATAGGGGACAATGCTCTAATAATGATGATCATCACACTTCTATTTATTTACAACTCATGAATTACAACTTGATACTAGAACAAAATATGACTCTATATGAATGCCTCCGGCGGTGTACCGGGATATGCAATGAATCAAGAGCGACATGTATGAAAAATTATGAAGGTGGCTTTGCCACAAATACGATGTTGACTACATGATCATGCAAAAGCAATATGATAATGATGAAATGTGTCATGATGAACGGAGCGGTGGAAAGTTGCATGGTAATATATCTCGGAATGGCTACGAAAATGTCATAATAGGTAGGTATGGTGGCTGTTTTGAGGAAGATATAAGGAGGTTTATGTGTGATAGAGCGTATCGTATCATGGGGTTTGGATGCACCGGAGAAGTTTGCACCAACTCTCAAGGTGAGAAAGGGCAATGCACGGTACTGAAGAGGCTAGCAATGATGGAAGGTTAAGAGTGCTTATAATCCATGGACTCACATTAGGCATAAAGAATCCATATACTTATTGCAAAAGTTTATTATCCCTCGAAGCAAAGTACTACTATGCATGCTCCTGGGGGAAGGGTTGGTAGGCGTTCACCATCGCGTGATCCCAACCTCCACTCATATGGAAGGCAATCAAAAGAGCACCCCATGCTATGAATTTGTTACACGACTTTTACCATACGTGCATGCTATGGGACTTGCCAACTTCAACACATGTATTTCTCAATTTCATAATTACCCAACTAGCATGACTCTAATATCACCACCTATATATCTCAAAACAAATATCAAGCATCAAATTGATCATAGCATCCAATTCACTTTCTATGATAGTTTTTATTATACCCAACTTGGATGCCCATCATTCTAGGACCAATTTTATAACCATAGCAAATACCATGCTGTTCTAAAAGACTCTCAAAATAATATTAGTGAAGTATCAGAGATCAACAATTTCTACAAAATAAAACCACCGCAGTGCTCTAAAAAGATATAAGTGAAGCACTAGAGCAAAATTATCTAGCTCAAAAGATATAAGTGAAGCACATAGAGTATTCTAATAAATTCCGAATCATGTTGTGTCTCTCCCAAAAGGTGTGTACTGCAAGGATGATTTTGGTAAACTAAAAGGAAAGGACTCATATTATACAAGACGCTCCAAGAAAAACACATATCATGTGGCGAATAAAAATATAGCTCCAAGTAAAGTTACCGATAGACAAAGACGAAAGCGGGAATGCCTTCTGGGGCATCCCCAAGCTTAGGCTTTTGGTTGTCCTTGAATTCTTCGGGTGCCAAGAGCATCCCCAAGCTTAGGCTCTTGCCACTCCTTATTCCATAGTCCATCAGAACAGAAGCTCGATGATTTATTTATTACTAAACAGAAGCAAAAAAGCAAGGAACAAAAATAAAATTGGGATGCCTCCCAACAAGCGCTATCGTTTAACGCCCCTAGCTAGGCATAAAAGCGAGAATAGATCTAGGTATTGTCATCTTTGGCATTCAATTCATAAGTAGATCGCATAATAGATTCATAAGGTAATTTGATTTTCTTTCTAGGAAAGTGTTCATGCCTTTCCTTAATGGAAATTGGAATCTAAAATTTCCTTCCTTCATATCAATAATTGCACCAATCGTTCTAAGGAAAGGTCTACCAAGAATAATAGGGCATGAAAAATTGCAATATATATCAAAAATGACGAAATCTACGGGCACATAATTCCTATTTGCAACAATAAGAACATCATTAATCCTTCCCATATGTTTCTTAATAGTGGAATCCGCGAGGTGCAAGTTTAAAGAGCAATCATCAAATTCACGGAAACCAAGCACAACACATAAAGTTTTTGGAATCGTGGAAACACTAGCACCCAAATCACACAAAGCATAGCATTCATGATCTTTAATTTTAATTTTAGTAGTAGGTTCCCACCCATCATAAAGTTTTCTAGGGATAGAAGCTTCCAATTCAAGTTTTTCTTCATAAGATTGCATCAAAGCATCAACGATATGTTTGGTAAAAGCTTTATTTTGACTATAAGCATGAGGAGAATTCAACATGGATTGCAACAAGGAAATAAAATCTATTAAATAACAATTATCATAATTAAATTCCTCGTAATCCAAAATAATGGGTTCATTGCTATGTAAAGTTTTGACCTCTACAATCCCACTTTTACCAAATTTAGCATCAAGATCTAAAAACTCTGAATCATTGGGACGCCTTTTAACTAAAGTTGACTCATCTCCAGTCCCATTATTATCAAGATTCATATTGCAAAACAAAGATTTAATAGGGGACATATCAATCACTTTTAGATCTTCATCATTATTTTCATGGAAACTAGAAGAACACGCTTTTACAAAGCAATCTTTCTTAGCACGCATCCTAGCGGTTCTTTCTTTGCACTCATCAATGGAAATTATCATGGCTTTGAGAGACTCATTGGTATCATGCTTAGGTGGAATAGATCTAAGTTTCAAAGAATCGACATCAAGAGAAATTCTATCCACGTTCCTAACCAATTCATCAACTTTAAGCAATTTTTCTTCAAGCAAAGCATTGAAATTCTTTTGAGAGATCATAAATTCTTTAACACTATTCTCAAAATCAGAGGGCATCTTATTAAAATTTCCATAAGAGTTATTGTAGTAATTACCATAATTATTAGAGGAATTACTAGGGAACGGCCTAGGACTAAATTTTCCTCTATACGCATTGTTACCAAAATTATTCCTACCAACAAAATTCACATCCATGGATTCATTATTATTCTCAATCAAAGTAGACAAAGGCATATCATTGGGATCAATAGGAGCACTCTAATTAGCAAACAATTTCATAAGTTCATCCATCTTTCCACTCAAAACATTAATTTCTTCTATCGCATGAACTTTCTTACTGGTAGATCTTTCGGTGTGCCATTGAGAATAATTAACCATAATATTATCTAGGAGTTTAGTAGCTTCTCCTAAAGTGATTTCCATAAAAGTGCCTCTCGTGGCCGAATCTAAAAGATTTCTAGAAGCAAAATTCAATCCGGCATAAAAATTTTGTATGATCATCCACAATTCAAACCATGTGTAGGGAAATTGTGAATCATTAATTTATCCTCTCCCAAGATTGTGCAATATGCTCATGATCTAGTTGCTTAAAAATCATAATATCGTTTCTAAGAGAGATGATCTTAGCGGGAGGAAAATACTTAGAGATAAAAGCATCTTTGCACTTATTCCATGAATCAATACTATTTTTAGGCAAAGATGAAAACTAGGCTTTAGCACGATCTCTAAGTGAAAATGGAAATAACTTCAATTTAACAATATCATTATCCGTGTCTTTCTTCTTTTGCATATCACACAAATCAACAAAGTTGTTTAGATGAGTAGCGGCATCTTCACTAGGAATGCCAATGAATTGATATTTCATAACAAGATTCAACAAAACAGCATTGATTTCACAAGATTCAACATCATTAAAAGGAGCAATCGGAGTGCTAAGGAAATCATTATTGTTAGTACTGGAAAAGTCACATAGTTAGTATTATCTTGAGCCATCGTGACAAGCAATCCAACACACAAGCACACAAGAGGCAAGCGAAAAAGAGGCAAACAGAAAAGAGAGGAAGAATAAAACGGCAAGGGTGAAGTGGGGGAGAGGAAAACGAGAGGCAAATGGCAAATAATGTAATGTGAGGGAGATGAGTTTGTGATGGGTACTTGGTATGTCTTGACTTGAGCGAAGACCTCCCCGACAATGGCGCCAGAAATCCTTCTTGCTACCTCTTGAGCACTATGTTGGTTTTCCCTTGAAGAGGAAAGGGTGATGCAGCAAAGTAGCATAAGTATTTCCCTCAGTTTTTGAGAACCAAGGTATCAATCTAGTAGGAGGCTCCTCATAAGTCCCTCGTACCTGCACAAACAAACAAGAACCTCGCAACCAACACGATAAAGGGGTTGTCAATCCCTTCACGGCCACTTGCGAAAGTGGGAGCTGATAGAGATAAAAAGATAAGATAAATATTTCTGCTATTTTTATGATATAGATTGGAAAGTAAAGATTGCAAAATAAAGTAGATCGAAAACTTATATGATAAAAGATAGACCCGGGGGCCATAGGTTTCACTAGTGGCTTCTCTCAAGATAGCATAAGTATTACGGTGGGTGAACAAATTACTGTCGAGCAATTGATAGAAAAGTGCATAGTTATGAGATTATCTAGGCATGATCATGTATATAGGCATCTTGTCCGCGACAAGTAGACCGACTCCTGCCTGCATCTACTACTATTACTCCACACATCGACCTCTATCTAGCATGCATCTAGAGTATTAAGTTCATAAGAATAGAGTAACACATTAGGCAAGATGACATGATGTAGAGGGATAAACTCAAGCAATATGATATAAACCCCATCTTTTTATCCTTGATGGCAACAATACAATACGTGCCTTGTTGCCCCTGCTGTCACTGGGAAAGGACACCGCAAGATTGAACCCAAAGCTAAGCACTTCTCCTATTGCAAGAAAGATCAATCTAGTAGGCCAAACCAAACTGATAATTCGAAGAGACTTGCAAAGATAACAAATCATACATAAAAGAATTCAGAGGAGATTCAAATATTTCTCATAGATAAACTTGATCATAAACCCACAATTCATTGGATCTCGACAAACACTCCGCAAAAAGAGTTACATCGAATAGATCTCCATGAAGATCGAGGAGAACTTTGTATTGAGATTCAAAGAGGGATAAAAAGCCATCTAGCTAATAACTATGGACCCGAAGGTCTGTGGTAAACTACTCA
The DNA here is from genome assembly GCF_018294505.1 of Triticum aestivum. Lineage (NCBI taxonomy): Eukaryota > Viridiplantae > Streptophyta > Magnoliopsida > Poales > Poaceae > Triticum > Triticum aestivum. The sequence goes on from NC_057810.1 coordinate 495,069,375, forward strand.
CAACTCATCGGAGAGGCCTTGGCGATGATGTAGAAGCCCTCCGTGATCGATTCCCCCTCCGGCGGAGTGCCGGAAAAGGCTCCAAGATGGGATCTCATGGTTACAGAAGGTTGCGGCGGTGGAAATAGGTTTTCGTGGTGCTCCTGGATGTTTTCAGGGTATGGAGGTATATATAGGTGAAGGAGGTCGGTCAGGGGAGCCTCGAGGGGCCCACGAGGGTGGGGGCGCGCCCACCCCCTAGGGCGCGCCTAGCTCCCTCATGGCCGCCTCGGCTGCTTTTTAAAGTCCACTCCAAGTCTCCTGGATTGTGTTTGTTCCAAAAAGATCGCTCCCGAAGGTTTCATCCCTTTTGGACTCCATTTGATATTCCTTTTATTCGAAACACTAAAATAGGCAAAAAATAGCAATTTGGGCTGGGCCTCCGGTTAATAGGTTAGTCCAAAAAATGATATAAAAGTGTAAAGTAAAGCCCATAAACATCCAAAATGAGTAATATAATAGCATGGAGCAATCAAAAATTATAGATACGTTGGAGACGTGTCATTCATGAACCCAACTCAGAACTTATATCCATGGCTTGTCTTCACTGTGACCATTAAACTGGTGTATTCAGTTATGGCAAGGCCGAGCATCTTGAGTACATGTGTTCTGGCAGAGCAAATAATGCACTGCAGGAAAACTAATATGAGAACACAATGTATTCCCTATCCAAATCTAGAAATAATTTCCTCCTTCACGTCAGTGTTGACCATCGTACTAGTAGTACCTTTTATCCAAATATAGCAATCCAAATTTCCAAATTAGTCGACAGCATGTTCAAAAAAATCCCACCCTCCCGGATAGAAAAGAGGATTCTAGGAACATACTGTGCGTGTTTTAAAATCCTATGTTAGGATGAGAAGGAACAAGTGTGGCGTCTCGCCGAGGGCGCAGAATCCTATAGAGTCCTTGCACTTTGGGCACTGTAAATAAAACACACTAGATTCAGTAGGAAGAAAAATGCATCAACGGCGGCGGCTGCCATCCTAGGATTTACCCGCGACCAAGGGACTTGGATTTATCGGGGATGGATGAAGAATTTGTACCTGGTTCTCCATGAGAAAACCCTATGCAATGGTCGAGAGGGGGTTTTCTCTGAACAAGCAGACGAGGGAGAAGGTGATTCAGGCCCAGTGAAATATTGCCGCTTCGTCCGTCCAGCTTACTACTAAAGCTGGAAAGGGGGTGGTTTGTGATTTGACGACTCATTGGGCACTACTGTGGCGCTACAACCGAGGTGTGTATACCATGCAGTTGTGCACTCTAATTTGGTGCATATGGCACGTGGACCCCGCTGCTGGATGCCCCACATATCAGCGAAAGGAAGTAGAAAGACAGGAGTAACTAGTTACACATAAATATATTTTTGACAGCGAGATACTCCCTCTGTAAAGAAATATACAAATCTTTTATATCACAACATTATACATAAGAAAAATCAAGGGGGATATATATAACATATATAATTATAAAACATAGAGTTGTTTTTAACACAGTATAGACAAGTTGGTGATGATGGTGTGCCTGCCATCCTGCAATATAGGTCGTCCTATTTATATCTGACGGATAGGAAGGAAACTATGGCAATTTTGCAAAAAGGTACCCACACACCTCTCCACATTTGCAAATAAGGCATTCCCTTGTTCATCCTTTCTCTCACAAGATAAAATACTCATACAAATGCATCTTGATGTTACGTGCAACGCACGGGCATTATGGGGGTTCAGCTGAGAATATAATACTCAGACAGGCTCATGGTTCTGGACTTTGGGCCGCAGGCCCACCCTGCATGTTTGGGGCCCCATGTGTTCTACCTCAGCGCCTTTCATATTGCAAGCGATCGGTACGGTGCTAGTTTTAGATGCTGTCGCAAGGCGAATACAGAAAATTGAATAAAGCACGGCAGTTGTTGGAATGAAATCGAATGACAGTTCCTAACCAGCAATGAGAGTTGCAAAATTCTATCAACGATATACCATGTGATAAATAATACGGTCGTACTACTTATACACACAAGACACTTGTTTCACCATGCTAGATTATTACATCAAAATCTCTCGGAGGATAGATCAAATCGGCAGTTGCGTGCCGCTACTGAAGAATTTCATAGTTGATTTGGACCAGCTCTCCTTGCCGAGAAAGTTTGATTTTGACATCATCCCCTACCGCAAGATATGATTTAGATTTGAACCTTGACCATCCTTTAGCATCAATCATCATGCGACCATCCTTTGTACTTACGGTATATTGAGCAGGTTCATTCACACCAAGGCTACGCATGGTAAGAGAAACTTGGCCGCGGTCGCCCGGATTGTTGTACGACTCCCTCGTTGCTCTAGGAATACTCTGTTTGCAAACAAGAAGATATACCCAAACAGTTAGATCAACACAATGAATCATGTGAAACAACATGGAAAGAAAAAAGAACGAAGCACTTGGGCGGCCAATGCTTATCAAGAAGGTGGACATGTCAGTTTTTGTAAGGACTTTGGTATATGAAGTGCGAACTGCAGCCCAGTCTATTGCCGGTGCAACTGCTCGTTCTGTTGCCGCTGCACGGGCCGGAGCAGATGCAAGTGCAAGTGTTTGTGCAGGTGCCGAAGCCGCTGCTACTGCCGGAGATGGTGCTCCTTCTAGAGCTGGTGCCTGTGTCGGAACACGTGCCGGTGTCGATGCCCGATCCTCCAGTAGATCAGCCTGATCCGCTGACGTGGTCGGTGCCCAATCCTCAGCTGGATCAGACTGAGCTGCTGCCGCTATCAGTGCTAGAGCAACTACCGGTGCTCAATCCGTTGCTGAAGGTGGTACTGATGTGCGAGACAGTGGCGATTGTGTGTGGTCTACTATGATCAGCTTTCTAACTTGACTAGGCTCCGTGACCGTGATCCAGTTTTTTTCTTCATTTCTTTTAAACGCGAGAAGTACTAATTGTGGCATTTTTGTTAAACCAAACTGCAGTTCATCATAGGGATTCAGTTTGTACTCAGACAACAGACTGATCCAATTTTTTCCAGTAATATAAGTGATGGACAATGACTTCATTACTGACATGACATAAGAAGTGAAACCTGCAAAAATAGCCATCGTAGAGCAAACCAAACGGTTTATTCTATGATGAATGTCACATGGCAAAACCTGCATCGTAAAATTGCAGGAAAAGAAAGAAAACATGACATTAAATCAATAAGATTTACTTGATGTGACACGAGTGAATCCTTACCAGGAAATCACTATGTTGAAGTACTAAAACGAAGATTGATCATCCAACTACAGGTGGCATGCAGGGCCCCCGCCTACTCCCACAAGCAGGACAGTCCAAAGGTCATGACAAATCATATAGACCAAACATCCATGGGACTGGAAATCCTGGTGGGTGTGATAAACCCTGCAATGGATACAGATATTAGAGTGTAACCATAATTGATAAACCGTCCTCACAAAAAAGATGATCTGGATACTTCAAAATATACAGACTGAATTGAGTGGACAAACATTAACATAGACTGTTCTCAGGACTGACCACACACCAAAAGCGGCAGTACTAAACAATACAGGGTTCACAAACACAAATCAAGTACTGAACAATAGTACTTACGACAGACAAGCAAAGTTGCACTAATTAAACTCTGCAAACTATTTCTTGCCACTGACCTACGGGATGAGCCCCGCATAACTGACTAGGCCATGGACTTTGTGAGAGATGTCTACCTACACCATCACCATCTCGTCAACCTTGGAGAACCTAACAGAGTGGCCTTTCCACTCATAAACATGATGATGAAGACATGCCGCATCAGATTTGTTGGGAAGCTTTACAAGAACCACACCCTTCATAATCGAAGGCATAGCCAGGAAATTGTTGTGGTCAACTACAGCCTCGAGAACATGCCTGACAACAATGCTACAGGAAAACACTAGTTCAGGACACGTGGCGACAAGGACACAGCAGCTGGATAGTTTAGCAGTAGAACTCATCCTCAGGTCTTCCAGTTCACACGGCATGACTTTCAGAACTTCATCTCCATCGCGGACCTGGTCTAATTCAAACAAAAACCATATTTTATTACTACCTCCGTTCAGAAATATAATATGATTTTTGATATTATACTCCATATATGACTACATATACACACAGAAATGAGTGAACAAAGACACTAGAACATGTCTTCGAAGGCATCAGAGCAGAGGGATTACTTGAAATATCCATAACACAAGTTACTGAGGCAAATATACCCTCTTCAAAGGAAGTATTGATGTTCCTAAAGTACTCCCTCCGTCCCAAAATTCTTGTCTTAGATTTGTCTAGATACAGATTTATCAAGTCACATTTTAGTATTAGATACATCCGTATCTAGACAAATCTAAGACAAGAATTTTGGGACAGAGGGAGTAGTTGAAAGTAATCTATAAGAAATCAGTGTCAACCTCTTGCGTGTTTTGGTCAAAAGAGGAAGTTAGAACCATCATTTGGCACACAAAAATCACATGCAGGATCACCTAGAAAGTTGTACTACTAGTACTAGTACTGCGTGTTAGATGAAAAAACACGATCAAGATCGAGAAAGAGGTCGTCAAGAAGAGATATTACCTGGACTTGCTTAATGAGGGATCCCGGAGAGGGGGGCTTGGACAGGGCGATGGCTTTGAGCTTGTCTTCGGCAGTCTTGGTGGGGTGCTTGCGCTTCTTCGTACCATGAGCCTCGACGGTTTTGGTAGAGCCATAGACATCACGTCGGCTGGTGCTCCAGCGTCCATCCAAGAGAGGAAGCTGAGAGAGAAGAATGAAATGAGGAACGAGATGAGGGAGAAGCGAAGCGAGTGGGGGTTTTCTTCAAGAGAGGAAGATGAGAGAGAAGAGTGAAATGACGGTTGCTTCGTCTGTCCAACTTACTACTGGAAATGAGGGGGGTTTGTGATTTGATGGCTCATTGGGCATTACTATCGCGCTTCGATCGGGGTAGTGTACCGTCACTCTACTACGGAGTAATTTAGTGCATGGCTGATGGACCCCGATGCTGGTTGTCCCACACATCGGTGAAAGTGAGTAATTTAGTGCATGGCTGGAGGAGGATCCGCATGGTAGAGCATGGTCACTGTTTTTCTGAAGAATAAAATGATTACAACAAGTGTTTCCACTCCTACGATGCAGAAGTGCGAAACACGGCAACCACTTGAACATACACAGTGCTCCTACTACTAGGCATGTGCAGTGGTTCATACGTCAGTACTACATAATCTTGTTGCTAGTGTAGTAAGATATGACGATAATAAATAATGTTGTGCGCATGTCAACTATATGAACGGTAATGTAGTAACATAGTTCCGCTTTTTCGACTGTCCGGTCGAGAATGAACGGTGAGATCAATGTTAACAGAACCAGGACTATAGCGCACGGAGAGTATGGTGCTACGGTACTCCACGAAACATGAACCATATGAAGCACGAATCAATGTTAGGCAGGGCATATGAAGGGCGCACGGGATGGGAGCAAAAGTTCCCTTCTTGCCCCACTTTTGGGTGTTTGGAAGAGTGCATGAAGGGTGCATGAATCCACACTAGTAGGATAACACAAATATACGAAGAGGGAACAACTATATTGAGATGAGAATGCAACCAAACACACCCACATGCTTTGTGCTACAATGAATGATCTGCACCGTCTGAGTTTGATCCAACGGTCATGTTGCGCCGAGACATGGACATGCCCATGCAGAGGGCGCCTAAACACCACCGAAGTCCCACTGCTTCTTGAGGTGCACGACGTTGGTGATGCAGGGTGCAACCACCCGCAGAGCCTGCTCCCTGTCGACAGGAGCCAGCTCGTCAAAGACGGCGTCCAATGGCACGAATGGATTCCAGTGACGGAGCCCTGAAAGGATTCGCCCGGCAACAGTGATGGCAGCCTACAACCCCTCCTTGTCCAGCTCCGCCCCCACCATCGCGCGGAGACGGCCCAGCTCCTCGGAGATATAGGTGAAGAAGGATACCAGGTCAGGAAGCCGCAGCTCGTTGAAGTCGACCGGGTGGTCGAACGGGTTTAGCCCGACGGCCGGCATGGTCGCGCTGGCACAACGGTAGGCATCGCGCAGCCGCAACACGTGCGTGGCAACTTGGTTCACGAAGTGGCTGAGGCAATCCTGGACCTTGTCGCGATCGGCCCGCTCGCGCTCCAGCCGGCTCCCCTGACAGCCTATCATATCTCCCGCTTTCTGCAGCAATGCGGCCGACGCCTCAAGTATCTTTGTGGTGGACGTGTGCCGCTTTTGAAGCTCCGTGAACTCCCGCACATAACGGAGGATCATGGCACTCCTCTCCTCCTTGAGCTCATGGAGATCCATGTCCTTGGCCCTGAGCTCTGCATCCTTGGCCTGGAGCTCCTGTGTCGGGCCCCTCACCTCGGACTTCGTCATCTGTTACGCCGCCATGCCACCAGGTAGAAGCAATGGGGAGAGGAAGCAAAGGGGGAGAAACGGCTGAAAGGCAATGCAATCTACGGGAAGGCGGACGAGCCAGCTGAGGAGCGGGGAATCTTTTGGTTTTCACCATGGTAAAACACCAGTCGACGACTTCTCACATCAGGGAGTAGTGGGTTTTACAGGCGGAGTCATCGTGACTAATTGCTTCCGCTCCTGCTCCCATCAATCAAAAAATTAAAAATCCTGCCACGCCTGCTCCCCTCAATCAAAAAATTTAAAATCCTATCGCACCAAAACACCAGAGCAACGCCGCGGTGGATATTTAAATTTACCTGCCGGCAAGTAGATACAAAAAGGGGTGAAGCAAATGTGGCCGCTGTAACTCCCACGATGCGGCTATATCTCCCACATGTCGAAGCACGACTTAGAGGCATAACTGCATAGTGGTTTTGTCGCAAGAAGGGTCATCTTCACACAATCCCATGTAATGAACAAGAATGGGATAAAGAGAGTTGGCTTACAATTGCCACTTCACACAATACATAAATTAAGATCATACATCATTCAAAATACACTCATAGACCGACTACGGTCAAATCCAAATGAAAAGAAGACAACCCCAAATGCTAGATCCCTGATCGTCCCGACTGGGCTCCACTACTGATCATCTGGAAACGATACATAGTAACGACCAAGGTCCTCATCAAACTCCCACTTGAGCTCGGGTGCGCCCTCTGCGCTGGTATCCTCGGCACCTGCATCTGTTTTGCTAGAATCTGTGAGCCACCGGGACTCAGCAATCTCACACTCGCGAGATCAAGACTATTTAAGCTCATAGGTAGGAAAAGGGGTAATATGGTGGAGCTGCGGCAAGCAATAAGCATATATGGTGGCTAACATACGCAAGTGAGAGCGAGAAGAGAAGCAACGCAACGGTCGAGAAGCTAGAAGCGATCAAGAAGTGATCCTGAAACTACTTACGTCAAGCATAACTCAAACCATGTTCACTTCCCAGACTCCGCCGAAAAGAGACCATCACGGTTACACACACGGTTGATGCATTTTAATGAAGTCAAGTGCCAAGTTATCTACAACCGGACATTAACAAATTCCCATCTGCCTCGTAACCGCGGGCACGGCTTTCGAAAGATAATATACCCTGCAGGGGTGTCCCAACTTAGCCCATCATAAGCTCTCACGGTCAACGAAGGATATACCTTCTCCTGGGAACACCCGATCAGTCTCGGAATCCCGATTCGCAAGACATTTCAACAATGGTAAAACAAGACCAGCAAAGCCGCCCGATGCACCGACAAATCCCGATAGGAGCTGCGCATATCTCGTTCTCAGGGCACACCGGGTTGTCCAAACTTCCGATAGGCCAGCCCAGAGTTGCCCCTGGTGGCCACCGGCGGCTGACAGGTTGGACCAACACTCGAAGGAGCACTGGCCCGGGGGGGTTAAAATAAAGATGACCCTCGGGCGAAAACCTAAGGGAAAAAGGCTTAGGTGGCAAATGGTAAAACCAAGGTTGGGCCTTGCTGGAGGAGTTTTATTCAAAGCGAACTGTCAAGGGGGTCCCATAAATCACCCAACCGTGTAAGGAACGCAAAATCAAGGAACATAACACCGGTATGACGGAAACTAGGGCAGCAAGAGTGGAACAAGTCACCAGGCATAAGGCTGAGCCTTCCACCCTTTACCAAGTATATAAGGTGCATTAATTAAGCAGGAGATATTGTGATATCCCAAAATATCCATGTTCCGACGAGGAACAAACTTCATCTTCACCTGCAACTAACAATGCTATAAGAGGGGCTGAGCAAAAGCGGTGACATAGCCAAACAACGGTTTGCTAGGACAGGATGGTTAGAGGTTTGACATGGCAATAGGGGGGCATGATAAACAGTGGCAGGTAGAACCAACATAGCGATAGAGAAAGTACTAGCAAGCAAAGATAGAAGTGATACCGAAGGTATGGTCATCTTGCCTGCAAGGTTCTCAGAGTTGTCGAAGGCTTGATCCTCGTTAGCGTACTCAACAGGTTCCTCGTGCACGTACTCGTCTCCCGGCTCTACCCAAAGCAAGAACACAAGCAATGGAACACAATAAATCACGGTGCAATGCACACGCAACATGATGCAATACATGTCATGATATGCAAGATGTGATATGCAATGCGTATGCATGCTCCGGAAGGGAAAAGGATGAACAAGGCATCAACTTGGCAAACCAAGTATGCCGCTGGAAAGATGAGATGATTTCGGTTGAAATCGATATAAGGATCACCAGAAACGGATGCACGGTTTGCAAATGGCAAGCAAAACAAGAAAGGCACAAATCTGCGATTAACAGCACGATGCTACTTAGCATGCAACAAGAAACTATGCTACAGGACCCCAACATACAAACAAAGCATATGGCAGTGATCTACGGGAGATGCTTAACAAAAGAGGAACACTGAGCTACGGCTAAATCACGTCATAACAGGTTCAAACAAGCATGGTGGAAGTGCAAAAAATATCAGGTTGGACATGGCATCAACAGCATCACGAAGCAATGTTCAGAGCAAGTTATCTACAAGCTACATGAACTTATAATAGCAAAACAAGACATGGCATGAATCTACTCAAATCATAGATCAAAAGTCCCTTACTGACCATAAGCCAAAAAGGATCAGAAAATATGATGGCACCATATGAACATAGCAAGTTTCGTTTAACAGATTCAGCAAACAAAGCATGGCCTTGACAGAATTACGAAGGCACTTTCGTGAGCTCGATGCACTCTCTACAGAGCACTTCATTATAAACTAAGCATACATCCATCAAGAAGACATGGCATAGAAGCTATACATGGCAAGAACAACATCATAGCATACACGGATCAACTACAACAACCTTGGCAAAATTGAATAACATGTAAACAATCTGCGAGGAAACATTTTGAAGCAAAAGTAGAGCATGAAAATGACATGCTAGACTACTCGATAATTGCAATCAGGGGCATGGATGGATAGAGCATAACCATATATTCAAAACACCCTTAATGAAGTATATCAAAATATGCATGGATCTCTCTGTAGCATCATGTTTACATGGCATCAAAATATCAGCAGAACAGGGACTAAAATCAGCAATATCACGAAGCCTAGTTTGCATGCTTGTGCTAGTCACCACATTGATCACAAAAATACATGGTAAGCACCTCTGTAAATAAGACATGGCATAGATCAAAACACATATAGGGCTCAAGTACATAAGGGGCACACATCAATCATGGCAAAAATGACAAAAGTGCATGTTCTGATAAGAATCTGAAACTAACATTATGAAGCACTCTTCCAACAGCATTTCGGGCATCAGGATGAGCTCAAATGAAAATGATGCAGTGAGATGGAATGATGTACTCGTCGAGACGAACAATTCTGTATGCTACACGCCCAAAACGGAGCCACGGGTGTAAAGTCGTGGTGTGATGGACATGCAACAAAATTACTGACATAAAATAACTTAGAGGATTTCGGGGGAGAATTCAACCCTAGGATATGGATCTGGATCCGGCTCAGATCGTGCGGATCGAGGCGGCGCCGGAGACTCGCCGGAGATGCTAGAGAAGGCCGGAGAAGAGGCCGGGGCGGCCGGATCCGGGGCTTGTCCGGCCGGACCTGGCACAGGACGCGGAGGCGGGGGCCGGGCCGCACCGGTGGCGACCAAGGCGACGGCCGGCACGGCGGAGGCGGGGCCGGGCGGCACC
>NC_057810.1:495080032-495086687 GCF_018294505.1 Triticum aestivum
GGCTGGGGCCACATGGCAGCCCCCGATTGGCGTGGGCGCGGCGGCGGACGCGTCCGGCTCCGTCCGGACGTGTCCGGCGGCGGGGAGAGGAGCGGGGCTAGGGTTTCGGGGTGAATTGATCCGGAATTTTCGGGGGGGAGGTGTTTTTATAGGTAGAGGGAGCTAGGAGTGTCCAAATCAGGTGCGGTTTTCGCCCACACGATCGTGATCCGACGACGGAGAGCATGGATGTGACTTAGATGGGTTATTGGGCTGTTTTGGAGTGGTGTTGGGATGCAACTCAAAAGAGGCCTTTGCGGTTATGCGGTTAACCGTTGGAGTATCAAACGACCTCCAAACGGAATGAAACTTGACAGGTGGTCTACCGGTGGTATACTAGGGCCACTTGGCAAGGCTCGGTCCATTCCGAGAACGTTTAACACCCGAACATGAAAGAGACAAGAGGGGTGCGCCGGTGCATGTGGGAGTGTCGGATTGCGAAACGGACAACGGGTAATCAGAGCCATCCCCGACTTAGGAGCCCCCTGCTTGATTGTTTGCTGGCGATGTTGAGTCTAGAACAAAAAATGTTTTGAGACTTAGGATTATATATATCGGAGAGTAGGATTCTTTTTACTCATCAGTCCCTTCATCGCTCTGGTGAGGTCTCCTGACGTAGATGTTTTGACTGTCCTCTTCTCAAATTTCACTAAAAAAATTTAGGATCACGCGGGTATCTTGGAATCGTTCCGATGGTTTTGTGACGAGAACATTGTTCTTGGTGCCTCCTGTCTATTATGTGGCTTTGACCCGGGGAGTTGAGCTCTGAGGTGTTGTCGTCACAATTTTATCGTTGCAGTTCTGGAATACCTGAGTTTTGCCGACATCGAAAATCTCTTTTATGCAGTTGTTGGTGAGATAACCTCGATGCCACCCAGTACTGGGGCGGGAGTTCGGGAGTATTGCCATAACTCGTATAACGGATGCTTTTCGAAGGTTGAGGTACACGATTTCCGAAGGTTTCTTGGTTATGTGTTGACGGATGGATACAGCTGGATGTAGGGATTATTAGTTTGGGTGAGATATATTGCTTCCCCTGTATCCCCAACACCTGATTGCATAACCAGAAAGTTTCGCGAGTTTATAGGTGGGATTCAAGTAGCTCTAGCATTTCTTCCCGCAGATATTTGGTTTGTGATTGGGTAATCCTTACCACTTATTTGTTCCAGTTGTACCTTGTTTATTTCATTCATCAATCTCTTATCAAGTGGCTTCTCACCTTAATGGATGTGTGATGTTTGCTTTGGAATTCATTCGTTCATCCTTGTTCGAATGTTTGTTGTGAAGACTATATGTTGCAATTTCTATCCGTTGATTCAACTTGTCATTCTATCTATCAAGATGCTAACGGATGTCACCCTCTTCAGGACGGCTCCGCCAACGCGTCAGAATCCGGAACGCAATGATGGGAGTCAGGCAAACCCTCCACCTCCACCTCCACCTCCGGAGGCATGGCAAGCTTTGATGGCAGCCACAAACGCCAATGCCCAGATGATGATCCAGCTAATGCAAGAGCTCAACCAAGGCCAAGGCAACCAAGGGAATCAAGGTCAAGGGCAGTTTAATCATCAGCCTCTATTTCCTACCCTCAACCAATTCCTTGCAAATCAGCCGAAGTCTTTTAGCTACTATGTTGAGGCCACACACGCCGATGATTGGCTCATGGATATCAACAAGCATTTTGAATGCAGCAATGTCAGGCCTGAGGACTATGTCAAGTTCGCTTCTTTTCAGCTCAAGGATCAAGCAGCTGATTGGTTCCAGCAATACAAGGATTCCAGAGGAGGTCGAGTAATTACTTGGACTGACTTCTGTCGGGACTTTAAAGCTCACCACATTCCTACCAGTGTTGTTGAGAGCAAGCGTGAGGAGTTCCGAAATCTCAAGCAAGGCAACATGTCAGTGTACGAATACAACAAGCAGTTTCAGAAACTTGCTCGCTTCGCTAAGCAAGATGTTCCGGATGAGAAGAGTATAATCTATCAATTCAGAGGTGGCCTTAGAGAGGATCTGCAGTTAGCTCTCGTTCTTGTTGAGCCTACTCAGTTTGATAAATTCTACAAATATGGCACTCAAGCAAGAAGGTGCTCAGCTCAAGTGTGAGGCTTCTAAGAAGAGAATTAGGGATGCAGTGCAGTCTTCTTCTTCCTCACAAGTGGCAACTAAGCATCAGAAGTTCTACCTTCCTCCTCCTCCGTTTCGTCAGCCTTACTAGCAGAAGAACTCAGGTGGTCGTGGATCTTCCCACCCACCCAACCCAGGCTATTAGAACAAGTCTCAGCCTCAAGCTCCAAGGTCAAATGCTCCTTATCATCGTCCGCTCTCAGAAGTGACTTGCAACAAGTGCCAGCAGAAAGGTCACTATGCGAACAAATGCTTCAATCAAAGGCGCCTTCCTCCTCCTCCTCCTGTGAGATCTTCAAGAAATGTTGTGGTCAAGCATAATTCCAAGTTTGCAAAGGTCAACATGATGAATGCAGCTCAGGAAGAGGATTTTTCTGATGTGATCATGGGTAATCTTCCTGTTAATGATATTCCTGCAAAAGTTCTTTTTGACACGGGTGCATTGCTTAGTTTCATCTCAAGACCATTTGCATCTAAGCATGAGTTGTCTTTCCAAGAATTGCCTAGACCGTTAGCAGTTGTCTCTCCGGGTAAATGCATGAACGCAAGCTACATGGTTCCGGAGGTTTCCATCAACATGGGCGACTATAAATTTCTGTCTTCTCCAGTTGTTCTTGGTGACTCTGATATTGATCTAGTTCTTGGGATGGACTGGCTTTCTAAGCACAAGGCTCCGCTTGATTGTGCTGCCAGGAAAATTCAATTGACAAACCCTTCTGAGGATGTTATCATCTATGCCGCTCGTGATGAAACCATTCGGTTGTTTTCTCTCAATGATTAGGGTGAGTTGGATGCTATTTCTCAAATTCCAGTCGTTTGTGAGTACCAAGATGTCTTTCCAGAAGAGCTTCCGGGTATGCCTCCTCATCGGCCAGTTGAGTTCGTTATTGATCTTGAGCTTGGAACTGAACCTGTTTGCAAGCGTCCTTACAAGCTTGGCCCCAAGGAGCTGAAGGAATTGAAGAAACAGCTCGATGAACAAGAGCATTTGGGTTTGATCACACCGAGTTCATCTCCATGGGGTTGTGGAGTTCTTTTTGTCCAGAAGAAGGATGGCACGAACCGACTTTGCGTCGACTACCGTCCATTGAACAAGAAGACAATCAAGAACAAGTATCCACTTCCCAACATCAATGAGCTTTTCGAGCAACTCAAAGGTGATAAAGTATTCTCCAAGCTTGACCTTCGTATGGATTATCATCAGATTCGCATTCGTGAACAAGATATTCCCAAGACAGCATTCAGAACAAGCTATGGTTCTTATGAATATATTGTCATGTCTTTTGGCCTTGTCAATGCTCCTCCAATGTTCTCTTTCATGATGAACTTTATCTTCAACCCCTACACCAATGAATTCGTTCTGGTGTATCTCGATGATATCTTGATCTTCTCCAAGAATAAGTAGGATCATGCCAAACATTTGCGATTGGTCCTCGACAAGCTTAGAGAGCATCAATTCTATGCGAAGTTTTCCAAATGTGAGTTCTGGCTTGATGAAGTTCTTTACCTTGGTCATATCATCTCTGCCAAGGGCATTGCAGTTAATCCCGCGAAGGTTTCTGTAGTTCTGAATTGGGAACCTCCTCAGAATGTCAAGCAGCTTCGCAGTTTTCTTGGTCTTGCAAGCTATTGCCGAAGATTCGTTGAGAACTTATCTAAGATTGCAAAGCCTCTTTCCAACCTCCTCCAGAAGCATGTCAAGTATGTATGGACGCTTGAGTGTGACGTCGCTTTCAACACCCTCAAAGAGAAGCTAGTCACAGCTCCTGTCTTGACTCCTCCTGATGAATCCAAGCCATTCGAAGTTTTCTGTGATGCTTCCCTTCAAGGTCTCGATGCTGTGTTGATGCAAGAGAAAAAAGTTGTGGCCTATACCTCTCGTCAGTTGAAGCCCAACGAAAAGAACTACCCCACTCACGATCTTGAGTTGGCGGCAGTTGTCCATGCATTGATAACATGGAGACATCTCTTATTGGGAAGGCAAGTGGACATTTTCACCGATCACAAGAGCCTCAAGTATATCTTCACTCAACCCAACATTAACCTCAGGCAAACTCGATGGGTTGAAATGATTCAAGAGTACAATCCGAGTATTGAATATACTCCTAGCAAGGTGAATGTGATTGCAGATGCTCTGAGCAGAAAGGCTTATTGCAACAGTCTAATTTTGAAGCCACTTCAACCGGATCTTTGTGAAGCCTTCCGCAAGCTGAATCTTCAAGTTGTTCCTCAAGGCTTTCTTGCCAACCTCATAGTCTCTCCTACTTTGGAAGATCAAATTCGTGAGGCACAACTCCTGGATACCATGGTGAAGAAGGTGAAATGTGGTATTGACAAGGGCATTCCCAAATACAAGTGCTATCGCTTGGATGACAAAGATACTCTTTTCTTCGAGGATCGAATTGTGGTTCCTAAAGGCGATCTGAGAAAAGTCATCATGAATTAGGCACACAATTCCCTCCTATCCATTCATCCTAGAAGTAGAAAGATGTACCATGACCTCAAGCAGTCATATTGGTGGACTCGAATGAAGCGAGAGATTGCTCAATTCGTGAATGAATGTGATGTCTGCAGAAGGGTGAAAGCAGAACACCAACGACCAGCTGGTCTCCTTCAACCTCTTGCTATTCCAGAATGGAAGTTTGACAATATTGAGATGGACTTCGTGACTGGTTTTCCTAAGTCCAAGCGTGGAAATGATGCTATCTTCGTTGTCATTGACAAGCTTACTAAAGTGGCTCATTTTCTTCCTATCAAAGAATCTATCACAGCAGCTCAGCTAGCAGAGCTATACACCTCCAGAATTGTCTCCTTGCATGGAATTCCACAATTAATATCTTCAGATCGTGGAAGCATCTTCACTTCTAAGTTCTGGGACTCCTTTCAGAAGGCCATGGGCTCCAACATTCGTTTCAGCACAGCTTTCCATCCTCAAACAAGTGGCCAAGTCGAGCGAGTCAATCAAATCCTTGAAGATATGCTCAGGGCTTGTGTCATCTCTTTCGGTATGAAGTGGGAAGATTGTCTTCCATACGCTGAGTTCTCCTACAACAACAGCTTCCATGCGAGTTCGGGCAAGGCCCCATTCGAAATTCTCTATGGCAGAAAGTGTCGTACTCCTCTCAATTGGTCTGAGATAGGTGAACGCCAACTTCTTGGCAATGACTTGATCACAGAAGACGAAGAGATGTGCAAAGTCATTCGTGAGAATCTCAAAGACGCGCAATCGCGCCAAAAGAGTTACTATGGTAGCAAGCACCGTGACTTGGCTTTTGAAATCGAAGACCATGTCTACCTCCGCGTCTCTCCAATGAAAGGCACTCGTCGCTTCGGTATCAAAGGGAAGCTTGCCCCTAGATACGTGGGTCCTTTCAAGATCATTGGCAAAAGAGGCGACCTCGCCTATCAACTTGAGCTTTCGTCCAACTTTGCGAACGTGCATGATGTGTTTCATGTGTCACAGCTTCGCAAGTGCTTCAAGACTCCTGAGCGCACTATCGACTTCGAAGAAATCGACCTCCAGGAAGATCTCTCTTATCATGAGAACCCCGTTGCTATTCTTGAAGAAACCGAGCACAAGACTCGCAACAAGTCAATCAAATTCCTGAAAGTGAAGTGGTCACACCATTCCGACCGAGAAGCCACCTGGGAGCACGAGGATCACCTCCGTTCCAAATATCCGGAGTTCTTTCAATCCTAGATCTCGGGACGAGATCCTCTTGTAGTGGTGGAGTGTTGTAACAACCTGGATGTAACTTTCCATCTTTGTATCTCCAACTCTTGCCATTTTCGGCTATGTGATATGATATTCCCTCCATGGTTGGGTTTTGCCTTTTGTTTTTGCATTTTATTCATGTCATGCATATCATCATGTCATCATGTGCATTTCATTTTGCATACGTGTTCGTCTCATGCATCCGAGTATTTTCCCCGTTATCCGTTTCGCAATCCGACACTCCCACATGCACCGGCGCACCCCTCTTGTCTCTTTTCGTGTGCGGGTGTTAAACGTTCTCGGAATGGACCGAGCCTTGCCAAGGGGCCCTGGTATAGCACCGGTAGACCGCCTATCAAGTTTCGGGTCATTTGGAGCTCGTTTGGTACTCCAACGGTTATCTGCATAATTGCAAAGGCCTCTTTTGAGTTGCAGCCCAACACCCCTCCAAAACAGCCCATAACCCATCTAAGTCACTTCCATGCTCTCCGTCGTCGGATCACGATCGTGTGGGCGAAAACTACACCTCATTTGGACACTCCTAACTCCCTCTACCTATAAATATAGCCTCTCCCCGAAATTCACGGGCAAACCCTAGCCCTGCTCGTCCCCCCGCCGCCGGACACGTCCGGACCGCGCCGGACGGGTCCGCGCCGTCGTAGCCCGGCGAACCAGGGCGCGACACGTGGCACCCGGCCACCGCGCACCGCCCCGGCCCGCCGAACCCGCAGCCGGCCCTCTCGGCCCGCCTTCGCAGTGCCGCCCCGCGCGGGACCC